>NW_028262369.1:96303934-96453934 GCF_047370975.1 Nipponia nippon
CCAGGTCCTCAAGCTCTCATGACAGCAGAGAGAGCATTGGGCTCTGCGGGGCTTTCGTGGTGTGTAAAGACTGTGTGTTCACGCTCCTGCCTGGTTCTTGAGCAAAACAAATGAGACCTTTGCCATGTACTTAAGTACAGGAAAATAGAGTAGTATGGACGTCAAGATGCACACTCAGTTGAATATGCAGGAAGGTTACCCGTGAGTGCTGCTAGAGATACTGCCATCTATTCTTAGAGTCTGAAATCAAACATAAAGGTCTCAAATATGCCCGCAGAGTTCATAGAACTGCTGACTCTTTGGCTGTAGCTTATTTTTCAGTGGGAGATAAAAGGTGATTCTCCACATTACATAGCATCACAGGATAAATTTGTTGTAACCGACTGAACTAATACAATAGCACTGCCGACACATATTGAAACTTAATCCCTCTGAAGACACATGAGCTTCTTTTAAGTTTCAAACCTATACCATTGAAAAACATCTTACTACCGTGTATTCAAGAATTCGTTTCTCTTTAGCTGTTCTTCTCATCCTTTTCACTATTTGTATTTTTTTAAATGGAGTACTGATTTAAAATGGAACTGTAAATAAGCCATTATTCTTGATCATTCTCTGAGTATTTAACCACTGAAATTTTCTATAACCAGTTTTGATATACCCCGTTATGAAACGTTCTTCTTGTGACGATGCAGATAGCAATTTACATATGTATTTAAAAACTCAGGCACCCTTTTATTACAAGGCCAGACTGGCATTCCACCTCCAAATGTAGTTCCAGGGGTAAATCACACATCAGCATATAAGAAAATCAAAAGAAATACAGCAGCATCTCATTGAGGAGCAGCATTTGGAATGCTACAAAGAAAAGAAAATAATGTAAACACCTAAAAGCAACACGTACACACAGCTTACATTTAAAACTCTAATCTGTAAATGGTCAAAGCCTTCTTTTAAAAGTTAAAGGTGCATGGAAAAATAAAAATCACCCAAGGGATTTTTTTTTTTCCTTTTCTATAACATGTAGCATGCTTGTCTCATGCTTCTTCACATTAGAAATTCAGGTCTTGTCTGTCCTAGGAGACTGCATGGTGGCTGGAGAACTGGAGTGAAATGATCACATCATCACAAGGAAAAAGAACATGAAAAGTGAGTGCAAAACTGCTCTTTGGGTGGGGTTTTCATTGGTTTCAGGTTATTAACCAATGCTGATGTTGTTCAGCGACTAACGAAGAACAAGTCAGATGAAAGATTTTCCTCTTTGCCTCAATAACCCTCTATCGTACAGTGTAAGAGATGAAAATGAACAGGCTTTAACACATGCTGGTCTTCCATGTGTGTGTTTGGGTGGGAATACCCTAAACATTTTACAATCTTTAAGATTAAAAAAGCAGAGAAAATATTAACAAGAAACAAGTATTGCAAAACCAAAAACTTTTTTCGAAGTTTCCTTTATGCATCACAACGCAACAGAAATCACAGCCCTTATGGGGAAAAAAAATATTTTTTTCTGCTGGCCCTTTTTCAAGTTTTCTTTCATGTTTGAGATACAATCCCCCTGTAAGTTTTGACCGACTGCCTTAAAAGACGACCCTCATTTACCTATTATTTAATACTGATTTAAATTACTAGGTTTCTTAAGTTTCTGACCTCCTGTATTTTATGATGTATTTAAAACACTTTGACTCTTATGAACCATTTAATTAAACAGATAAGAAATGCACATTTGTCCTACTTGCCATTCACCAAAGTTCAGTTTCAACATTACTTCTGAAACTATCCTGTATGTGTCTCATTCACCAGTTTTTCTTTCAAATTACTGGGGGAAAAAAATTGTCCTTGATTACTTCTATGATATTGATGACATCAACACATAGCATTGCAAAAATTGAGAGATAAATTTGCAATTTTTAAGTCTATGGATACTGCTCAATCAAGTCTATATGGCTGGAAGAAGAAATCAGATTCTCAGATGATATAAATTGCTATAATTGACTTCCATGGAACTGCAGCCCTTTAAGTCAGCTGAAGATCTGGTCCACAAACCATTACGCATGGTTGATCAAACCAACCATTTAGAAATGTTGATCTCTATGCCTTCTGCGCCAGGCTGAGTTACAAGGAACAGATTACAGTCATAAGGAAAGAAAGTTCTCTGAGCTGGGTAACAAATGAGACAGAAAAATCTCTGCATTCAGCTTGGTATTATACTGTTATTTTGGTTACAAGATTTATGGCATGCTTGCTACCCAACTAAGGTAATTCACAGAGTAGGCATCTACTCGGTTGTTTGGCTTCGTCAATAAAACAGAGCCTCTATCAGAATCAGATGCTTATTTTTCAGGATTAAAGAATCCATGTCATAGTTAAAACACTTTCATATGCTTAATGTACTTACCGCAGTGGTGCTGGAAAGGGCCTTTAGGTCTGCATCATATTCATCACGTTTTCTGGTTATATTTTAAAAAGTTAAAAAACCAAATCCTTGCTGGACACAGCAGTGCCCATAACATGAACCTTTATTTGAAGACTGAATACATCTGTGACTTGAAACAAGAGTATTGATCATTAATGAATGGGAATGGTGATCAGAATATCATCTAATTAAAAGGCAGGCATGATGGGATATCCTGCTGGCTTTAAACCGAGAAAATGCGATTCTGACTCACTTTGTGAATGCCCCTGGTTTGAAGCCATGCCATTTCATCTAACAGCAGGTATCAGCCGCAATACGACCAGAATACGTGCCGGCCAAAGACGACTGCCTTTTTGGAGACTGACCTAGCAGAATCCTAGTGTAGGAGCACCAACGCTGGCTGAAAAACGTCTGTGTGGGGGTCCCCAGTTTTGTTTTTAATAAACCTTTCGGCTAGGATTCCCAGGGAAGGCACAAAATACCAAGTACGTTGCTGCCTTGTGAACTCATATAACAGAGGGACAACGGGGGAATAACAGGGAGGGATTGTTTTCTTTTTTACACACTTTGCTGATAAACCTGCCTAAATAATTGACTTTGGTACTGACTCAGACAGTATGGTTCAATTCGTTTGATTTACCTCAAAAGCCTACACGTTTGAGATCATTTTGGACCTTCTCCCACAACAACAAGACCCTAATGAGGGGGAAAAGGACACAAACTATAAGAGCGTCTCAGAAATTCAATCTTTGTCTTAGACTGCTCCAGAAATAGGCTTGAAATGTTGAAATCTTGATTATTAGTAAATAAAACAACTGAGCACACTGGGTTCCTACAAGCTCAAGTGTGTGTGCGTGCACACATATGCATGCATGAGCACACACATGTAAAAGACTTCTGTTCAGCCTTTCACGGCAAATCAGCCGATGACAAATAGTTTTAATCTGTTTGGAAATGCGGTTTCATAGTTCAGTCCTTTGGGGCTTGAGAACTTTGCTCACCATGTCTCTGGGGCATTACACAGTAATCTCTGAAAAACTGCATGCTAGATTAGCTCTGAGGATCTTACTGATGATTAAAGGTACTGAGGATCTTTACGTTTACGAGGCTTGAAGACCAGTGCCTCCCAGTCACACACGGGAGGTCCGTCACCCTGCGAGGGCCCAGGAACAGAAAGCAAACAGCAGCGGCATAAATCTTAAAACTGCCAGAATATCTCAAAGGCAGAACAATCCAAACCCGCATCTTTTCCTGGTAATATTCACATAGCCCTCTTGGTTTCCCATCACAAGGCAAGCTCTTATTTCCTACGTCCCAACTCTATATCGTTGTCTCCTGGTGTACTTGTAGCACGTTACAATGAATGATACCAGCACATAGCTAGCTCGGAGGACCCGTTCGCATCAACATCCACAGTTCCAGAGACTTCAATCTAACTCAATTCCTCATTCATCCCCTCGCGTTACCCTTTACTATTGCTGCTTCTCTCCATCCTCAGCCAGAAGAACTCTGCATGACTTGCAGCATCTCTGCATCCTCGGTGCTGCCCTGCTGTAAGGCTGGTGACTAAAAACAGAGATTACAACATAAACTCTGGCAGAGGAACAGCTAACCAGGCGGTAGATGCAAGAGAAATGTTGCAGGTTGTCACAGGGCTTTTATGGTTTCTCCAATTAATACTATAAAATGCACAGAATTACATAGCATAAGTGTATTAAAACAAAAAGAATTTCTCCCCACAGAAAGGCTCTGATAAATAATGTAACTTAAGTGTAAAGGTCTTTTTCTTGCATGCCGACAAGTTATACTAGCTTTGTTGTAAATGGTCCCCACAGAAAACCGACAACTTTGTTTTATTGGTAAATGCTGCTATGATTGGTATTCTAAAGACCACGCAATTTAACTATTACACCACATCAATTAGAGGTGGAGTATATGAACTCTACCTTCTAACCAGTCCAATACTCCACCCAAGATGAATTTTCCATAAATTTAATAGTAGATTTATGCACTATTCTACACATTAAAAGAGACTCCAAAAACTTTAGAAAAATGATGTTGTTCATCCTGTTTCTACTGGCGTTTCTACTGTCACATGCCATAGAACTATTTTGACAAATATGAGAATATTTCACAAAGATGAATAAAAGCAATGAACTACAGAACGGTCTTGTTTGTGAGAACATCACCACATTGCCCTCATTATTTTGGTCCAGAAAAGGTCACAGATTGGTCAAGATCAAGAAAATGATCTTCACTTTGACAGAAAAGCAGATGTAGAGGACCGAAAATTTGAAATGTATTAGTATTTTTTTCCTATATCAAAAAATAAATCTCACTACAGCAAAGTTTCTACATATTGTGCCCCAGAATAAAAAACTCGATGGCTATGAGAAGACAGGCAAAGAAGAGAAGAATGATGATACAGCTGCTTGATGCACAGAAAATGAGTGGGCACCCAAATAGCACCACGTTGATTTATTATGCACATAGCCAGGACCCTAAGAGAGTACGCAGGTATTACCTCCAGCATAATTCATTAATAGGTTAAATTCTGTTGTTAGAATTGTTTATGTATTTCACCTCTTTACAATAAACTGAACAATGTACTGTTTGAGTACAACATTAGACGTGCATGGTTTCTAGTCTAGGACAATTCTCGACAGGCATATTTAAACTTAACACGAACCTGGATGCAATTTAAAAAAAGGCAGGGAATGAGATGACAATAGGAAAGGTTGTTATGGGAAGCCCTGATGGCACAGGAATGGTGCTGCTCAGAAAGGATACAACCCCACCTTCCCACTTAAGTTATCATACACAAAAGAAACACCAAAATTAACACGGGAAGAGCCATGACAGCAACCACTTCACATAAAATTCCATATGTATACGATACAAGCCCCATGCACGCTAAGCACCAAAATATACAGACAAGTTCAGTAAGACCAAACATTTCTTTCACACTGTCCACAGCAATTCTAACATTCTTTTGAGCGTTAGACCGTTCATGGTAAGGATGCTGATTATGGTTTTCTGCCAGTTGGAGGCTCCTAAAGAGGTGTGGTTTAAAGCCCATTTACCAGCAATATAACTTAACGATACCAAAATGCGTATGTTTTGTTTTTTTCACTCTGTGCTTTCACAGAGTTGATATTCAAAGGCAAAAAACGCAAATGAATGGAGGGTGCTACACTGGATGCCAGCTTTCTGCACCCAGGCTTGCTTTCTGATCCTCAGTGGTCGCACACAGAAAATCGACTTCAAGTTTAACTGTCGGTGTACAGTCATAGCATCGACACTATCACTGGAATTACAGATACCTAAAGACCGCTGTTTTAAGAAATAAAATCATTTACTGGTAGAACTTCAGGCACCAAGCAAATCTGACTTTAACCATTACCAATTAAAATTATCACTGCAACAGAACTATGTACACGAGCCTGTACTAAGATCTGCTTGCAGATACCCCAGTATCTCCTTATGCTGAGCATTCATTTCAAAATAATTCCAAATATTCCGTTTCAGCAGCTTCGCTTGCCCTGTAGTGTCCCGCTGTCACTGCCGCAGCTCCCCAGCGATGCGCTGACACAGCCCCAGGTGACTGAAGCAGGGCCAGGACCCGATCCCCTGCGCACCCACGTGCAATGCACGGATACCATGCATTACAGGGCAAACCCTACGATTCTTGACATCTTAGCTGGTATTTACATCTGTATTAACTTTACACCTTTAGGAACAAGGGAAGTGCAGCTCCTCACCCCTCTTATAGCCATCCAGACATATAAAAAAAAATTACAGAATTATATTTATGGGTACACACTAATTCCTGATAACAAAATAACTGATTGTTCCCAATAATTTATTCTGTCACAGAGCATTAGTACTTTTACTCTTTGTAATACATTTTATTCATCAGCAGTAATTCATACCATTCAGAAGAATGGGATTTAAAAATAATATTTAAACAATGTTGAGGATAACAACTAAAAGGTGCCCCCAAGAGACATCTTAGGATGCCTGCTAAATATATTTACCTAAGTCAACAACGAAGTTTGATTTGGCAATTCTACATTTTAAAGCTATCGGCTCAATTAGGCCAAAAAGGAGGATACTGCTTATGACTGCAAGTCTCTGCCTGCCTTCATTTATTGTTCAGTTCACAGTCTCTGAATACAACACAATCCTCCAACGGAGTCAGCTTTCATAATTCAGCAGTACAAAGTCTGCAAACACATGTAACCTAGATCCATATTTCACAGTGACAGCATATGATAGCAGAATGTGAAGTATTAATGCTAGTGTCACTACAGTCCTACACTCTACTGCACTTTAAGAGAAAGCAGCTGCTGAGATGAAATGTGTGCCAACTGTCTGAAGACAGAAACATAAGAAACATTCCTTCTGTTACAAAGGGAGAGACACACACAAACAGACTTTCTTTTAGACTCAACAAGCACAAAGTTTCTTACTTTCGCCTTTTACATTTCTATTTCAAAACCACTCGCGCGCTGGGGGAAGACGTGGCTGGATGGAAGCCACAGCCGCGTCCACGAAGGAGCGCTGGAAGTGGCGGAGGGTTGGGAGAAGGTGATGCATCGGCATGGGAAACTGCTGGAACGGTGACACCAATCCGGTACGGTTCTCCAAAATCAGTTATACATACAGAAAAACCCAATTCCCATCAAATATCTTGTGAGATAGATGATCACACAGGACGCTGGCAGAAGAAGCTTTAGGACTTTCCAGGGGCACTACTGCAGCTTTTCGACAGCCAAAGCAGGGAAATACTCTCCTGCCTGCAAACATCTTCATCCTAACCCATCCTCGTGGAGTGTGTCGCGTGTACCTGCTACTGAGAGTTTTCTTAATTAGACTAAGGAACACGCTAGAGAATTGCCAATTGGATTAATAACGTCCACATTTTTCATCTATTCTCTATATAAAGATCGGTGGAGAACCTGGTCGTCTTGATTTGCGCCTAGTCCTGGAGCAGCCATACCAAATGATCTACCATATACCGTATAACCACCTTGTAAGCACAGCGCTACAGTAAGAGCGTGACATAATCTGAAGCGTTTGGCCGTAATTCACTTAAAAACTGGTACAACCTCATTGACCTCCTTATCAAACAATTTATTGTGCATTTACAGACTGGACAATGAAACAGAGGAGGTAAGGTATTAATGGTGACACTATTTGGCAAGCTCATAGCACAGTTCATTCAAAAGGCAATTTTAAAATTGAATGAAGAGGTTTGACTAGGCAATAAAAACAGCCACAATGCCAGTGAACAGTACTTAGGAGGAAAGCCTCTAATTATCCTATTTATAAATCAACAGCAATTTTACTGATGACTTCTTCTCAAACTTGATTAAAATAACTTCAAAAAATTAAAAAATAATCAGATCATATTTATTTTATTAAATTACAATTTAAAAGTCTTATTGATTCTCTTCATAAATGAAAATGATAAAAACTTGAGGACAAGAATGAGACAACATTTTTTAAGAGAAACATTTGTACAACACTCTGCAACATAATTATAGTGCTGCCCTTGGGGAAGGGGATTTTATTTTATAATGAGAATGTTTACACTGTTATGGGGTTCAATCTATCTGGGAGGGAAGGTTAAACTTCTTTCCATTAAAGACAGCCTTATAATGAAAAGCTCTGAAAGGAGAATGGAGTCTAATATAGTAGATGTAATGGCCTATTAAATGATTCACACACACAAAATGAATCAAATTCATTGTATCTTACTGCTCTTTTATGACAAAATTGTTGAAAAAATAAAACTATTGTCAAGATAATTGCATATTACATATACTGTATTACTATAACTACTATTCTTATTGGGTGACCCAAAGTCTACATTTTAGGTACATTAATAGGACATTACATTTTAAATACTTTATAGTATTGGAACGTTGCACAAAAATCCCACTTTCACTCTGAAGGCAAAAATCAATTTAGACTTAAAGTCATGCTGCAATTCTGCATCATTCTTTTTCAATTAAGTTTTTGCATACATTCTTTATGATGTCATTTCTACATTCCTGCAACAGATGTTTGTTTATATCCCAATTTACTAAAATGCTGCCGTACTAGTTCCTGCTATTCTGAACGTAACCTCTACAACTAGCTTGTGTTTCCAAAACACAATACAATAAATGTTTTCTTAAACTTGTCCCCTCAATCTACTGCTAAAAATCACGGTCTCTGATCATTACACGGTAATGGACATTGTTCTTAAAGGAGCTTGAATGTATTAAAAAAAAGAAATTAAATAAAAGTCACAATACATCTCTAAATATATACGTATATCTCTATCTCAGCAGATAAAAAAATAGAAAAAAACTTTTGGGTTTTTCACAAAGGATTGAAAATTGTGTTCCCTTTGTCAAGACCTGATTTTACATGAGATCTACAATGCAATAATTTGGCCTACAAATAACAGCTCTATATAATAATAATTACTGTTCAGTAAGGAGCTAGTCTCGCAAACATACATGCAGACTGAGAAAGTCTACATGGCTATAGTTAGCCATCTATAGAACTGTCCATACGTACCTTAAGCACAGTTACATTAAACATCAGAAACCTTGTATTGTCATCCTTTTGGGGAGCTAATGCTTAATACCGACTGCATTATTTTCATGTGTTGGAAAGTCACAGGTGCTACTACAATGCAAGTGAAAATACTAGTAATATGGCAATGAGAATATTTGGGGTACTTTCAGCAAATAAATGAAATACACAATCAGCAGTGGCCAGAGCGATCGCTTTTCTGGACTGATGGCCAAAACCTGGGACACCACAAACAGTTAAAACTTCAGATTTCAAACGGTACTAAGGTAAGTTTATAGAAGCCTTTGCAAGTATACCAAGAACTTCAAAGTACCTAGCAATCTCAAATAATTTCAACTGAGTTGTATAAAAAATAAGCCAGAATTTCTAAAGTCTCCTGATGGTACTTAGACTTCTCAAGGGAGTTCGACCTTATATTTTCATGAATAAAACTAGGGGCTAAAGGACTTAGTTAAGCATTTGAAGGCTTGCATGCTTTTTATGAGCTTTAAGACCCCTTTTTCAGTATTAAAAATATCTCAACATATTTGTTATTATTTATGATATAGGAGGGAAGTTTAATCCAAGCACCAAAGCATGAGTGGTGCATGAGGAGCCTCACCAAACACTGTTGCTTCTATCCAGCTTCTTGGGAAAACCTGCTCAGTTAGGGTGACAAGCCCAACATTTCTCATCTACAACTGCCTATAGAAACTAGCATATTTTAAACACGTTCACCTCCTAGGCTACCTATGCTAGATGGATTTTTTAAAATACCATTTAGAACCAGTCTAAAATTTGACACTCTATTTCACAGCAGAAGACTATTTCTTAAAGCTTTTGACACGGAGGCAAGAAAAATCAATTCAAACATATTTTAATTACAGGAAGTAAGGTGGGGGGTTTCACTTGTATGGTCCTCATTAGAATTCAAACTAACAGAAATAATCCAAATCTTATAATCTGAAGTAAGATTAGTTTCTCCTGCAGCCCATGCCCTCCTCCAGAAGGAAAGCCCCAGTTCCTAAGTGTCAGTCAACTGCTATTAAACATGATTGCAATAAAACAAATTAATCATTCACATCTCATTGAGGCATCCAGGACAAGAAGGTGAGAAATTAGAAAAGAGTTTCTATTTTCAGAAAGAAGAAAAGTGGTGGAATAAATAGCAATTCATTTATCTTACTTATAAAAGTAAGACACATTGTCAAGGATAAAGTTCTACCCATAAGCAAGACTCTTTTCTATTAAGATGAATAAAGTAACCACACAAAAGTATGTGATACATAAGGAGATGGAGAAATTACCAATGTAAGGTAGCAAACATAAAGGAAAAACGGGAAGGGCTACTGAGGCCAAAATTAGGTTGTTTTCCAAAGGTGCAGCAGTAGAGACTAGAGTGGGAAGCCTGAAAGGCACCTCAACAGTTACAGAAGAGGCAATAGAGAAATTAGCCCATTAAATAAATGGACTCCTAATTTCCCAGTGAAGGAGCCGCTCCGAGACAGTTTCTAGCGGCAATCAAAGGTAGACAAGGTAGATTTTCTTGAAAGGATGCTCTCAATAGTTTCATATTGCAAGACTATAGGCCTTGCTCAACATTAACTACACTACTTGGAGTAAAATAATGCGAGTAATATACATTATCCAGCAGATGCTTTTCAATTCAGTCATTTAGGACTGAGTGTACATGGAAGGAACATTTATTCAACAACCACTAGCAGCGAAGGTTCATCAAATCAGCCATTTATATCCTCCTTCCCCTGGTATCTGTTTCCAGAACCTGCCTTCTCCTCTCTTTTTATAAAGACTAGATTACCCATACTTCAGGCATCATTATTACTGCATTGGAATAATACTGACACACCATACTTTTTTAATGGTTGCCTATAGCTATGTACTATATAGGAGGATGAGCTGCACGTCCTCCCTAGTCACTGCGTTTGAGTATCTGTACTTACCTAACAACTGCTCGGTGGATAGTTTGATTTTCTAGATGAAGAGGAGTATCACCCCAATTCCCCCATGAAAAGGTCACAAGAGAGAAAAGCAAATAACAGAGCTTGGACCTCTGAAGACAATAAAGTGCTCAAGTCAAATTTCATACACCCAAACAAAGCATCTTCATCATTGCGAGGCACCCTGCTAGTTAACATTCGCTTTTGAAATTTCAAGTTAACAAATGCTTTCCAAACTCCATTTTTCTCAAGAAAAACCCATTTGTTTTCTTTATAGTAGGTCTTTTAAAAGGGAGTCATAACTGATGGATTACAACATGTTTCTACCTTTTCAATCTGAATTTCATAAGAATAAAATAAACCACAAATGAAAGTGCTTGTACCAGGCACGTTGAACCTTTCTTCTTCTATTAGCATATCAGCCTGCAATCATAACTAGATCAATAGCGAAGATATCTGCTTAAAAGAGCACCATGCTTTCTTTTGTCAGAAATTCATTACTTTTTATTAGGGTCATTGCTTGAAAACTTCAAAACACCATATGGACCTAATTGTGGTTTATTTTGGCAAAAAGGAAGACACTGTAGAACAATTGAGGCATTACATTCTACAATTCCATTACTTTCATCCCTCTCTGTTTTATTACTGTGTCATTAAAGGCAACTTGAGTGAGCGAAGAATTATAGTGTCATGTGTACGGGCTAGTAGATTAATAACAAAACACACTCAAGTTTAAAGGTATCTAACAGCTGTTTTCATTATTTTGTGTAAATACGCTTGAAGCATATCTATCTGATTAGTGGATAGAGTGCTCTTCTCTGTCACATGCCATGGGCACTGCTATGTGCAAGTAATCAAAGTGCTCAGAAAATGAGTTTACATTGTTCACTGCTGAAATACACAAATGTCAGAAAGTGACTGCGCATCAAAGCTTAGGCAAATCATCTGCCGCAAACAAACAGACTCCGATGCACGTTTCAGCTTGAAACATTCCTCTGCAGCACAATGACTGAACAGGACTTATTGCTAGCCCAAATGAAGTGACGCTCGCAGAATAATAAGTCGCTAACGTATAGATGCGCCAACAAGTTCAGCACCGAGTCCTCTGAAAAGAGCTCAGCTGCTTTCACAACCAAAGATATACCGTTTTAATGTCATAAATACCGGGCAACTTTATGGATATCATACAACGTTTCACCAGAAAAAAAAAAAGAGGGGTGATTTTTTAGCTGCTATTGCCTTTTATAAATGATTTCTTAATGTTTTTTATTATTTTTAATTTTTGGGGGGTGACTTGGTTACCAGGAATCCTGACAGATAATCCCTCCTTTTATTGGCAACAAAAGGAAGACTGTTTAGGCACCCAAAATGGGTCAAATCGTCTCTTTTCCATATATAGTCACATAATTGAAGAGCGGTAATTCAAAATCAGATGGCAGATAACATAAGTGAACTCCGAAACCAAAAGACCTGCGATGAAGTTTGATGAAGGACAGATAAAATTTCAGTCACTGAAAGGAATTACTGCATAAAAAGTTCTTTCTGTGATTCATTTGCTTCTAGCGCAGATTGAGGCAATTTTAGTATTAAACTACTCTACACAAGGATGAATATGAAAGAGCCATACAGACTCATCAAAATAAGAAAGTTAAAATAAACTCATTCTGACTCCAGTGAGCTCAACGGAAGAATTTTATCCAAATGCTTCAGTGAGCAAAAGTAAACTGAGGCAAAATTGAGAAGGCTGCTTACAAAGCCACGATACTCAAACGTTTTGCCTGAAGACAGTTCTTGCTGAAGCACATCTCACCTAATACTTTCCCCGAGCACTCCGGTTGTCAACCCTTGGTACCGCTTCAGTTTGTGTGGTCTTCTGAGGGATGCTGAGCCTACCACAAAACAACGAAGTCCAAGACTGATGCCCCAACAACTCCAGTGTGTCAAAGGAAGAGGAGAGGAGGGACCAAATGCACTGGCCATGATGTCGCTTTCTTCATAAGCACTACAATGTCCAGATGACACAAAACATTCCCTTCATTTTTTTCCCTTTCCACCATGGTCATTATGAATCTGGCTAATGAAGATTCCTCCTGATCCCAAATACGGTGAGAAGCTGAACACAGGAGCAAGACATACCTTGCAGGACACTGCTCATTCATGCAACACCTGATTAGTGAAACACAAGACAAACACTGCGCACAGTACACAGAACAGACTGGGCCTCCGTTGTCTCTTTTATAGATGCTGGAAATACATGATGTCCTTCATGGACCAGTTCAGCTCTCAAGACTATGGTCTCACGATCGAAGTCAGTATGTGACCATCTCATAGTCCATCTCTTTTCACCTTCATTGTGGGGATATCATCATAGCAAACAGCTACAAATGCCTGGCACTACTCCTGTATGGTTTAACCGACCATTCTGTAACTTATCAAATTCCTCTTACATCTCAATAGTCTTTCAACAGTCATTTCAAAACTAAACACCTCTCAGGAAAAACAAAAAATCAAAACAAACAACCGCCCTACATGCCCTTTTTTTCATTTCCAGTCTGAGTCATTTAAATAATGACCAATTTATACCTAGTGGATGCTGTAAGGATTATCCTGGAACTTAAATAATTCCGCCTCTTTCATGGCATTTATCCTCTGACTGTATTTATAAAGATTAACATATATCCCCTTCTCAACCTTTATTTTGCTAGGACAAGTGAACCATACTCTTTTAATCTGCTCTCATAATACAGATTCTCCTAATCATCCTAGCAGCAATTCTCTGTACCTGTTTCACAGTTTAAATTAATCTTTCTTGAACATGGGTAACCAGAACAACATACAATTTTTCAGTGCTTTACATAGACATACCAATCTGTATCTTTAAAGAAATATCTTTTTCTTAGGTCTTGTGCAGTTGCACTGCTGCTTGGTCCATCACCGGCAGCAAGCCGTCTACATATCTGCGTGTTCATTATGTTCTGTGTTTATCTGCATAGCCATATAGACTGGTCCACCATTTAGTACACAAAAGTGACCAAGGGAAGGAAGATCTGCTTGCTTCTCTATTTAACATCTATAAGAACCACCAGCTGGAGAAGAAAAATGCTTAGAGGGTTTAAAGGAGAACATGGCTGTGAATAGTTTTGGGGGTTTTTTTGAGAGGCAAAGTTGTGGAAATGAAGACATGCAACCCCATCAAAGAGCATCCATGATGAGTATTCTGGCAGAGAGGCCAGAACATACCTAAAATCAAATCCACCCTGGAGAAATTAAATCAGTCTCTTCAGCTGGTGCAGAACCAGCACTAAGACACGTGTGGTTTCTAGGCGAAAAGAGCTGACAAGGGAGGACAAGTGGAAAGATGAGGGTTCTGGCATGATGGTAAGACATTACATACCATTAGTCCCACAGCTCGTTGGGCATGAACAAAAACAGAAACAACGTGGTCTGCTGATGAGTCCCAAAATTATACAGGGGGCAGGAAATACATAATGTAGGCCAAAACTGGGCGAAACCTTTAGTTTTCTGCAAGCCTGACCTGAGTACTATTTAGGAGTCATCTCATAAGAAAACAGCACAGTTTTATGAGGAATCTACTCTAAACTTAATCACAGGTTGGCTGATTCAACTTAATATCTAATTCATTCTTCCTGGCTATTGTTACTGCCTATAACATTGCTTGAAAAACAGTCTGAACATAGTAATATCTCGTTACACAATATCCAAAACACCTTTGTTGGGAATACGGACTTCGCACCACACAAAATGCCCCATCGCTAAAAAAGGCAATACAATCCAAAGATCTTTTCTCATGCGTACTTGAGGAAAAGAAGCTGGGGAAGCAATACTGGACTTGGATCTCCCATGGCTCTACAACTAGCATCCCTACTGCTAGGCTTTTGTAAGCCCAAAACTCCGATGAACCCTCATTACTATTTAGACACGTATCTTTTCAATAGTAAAGCTGAACAGCCTCCTACCTTAAAAAGCACTTCTGGTACGTTTACGTTGGGATTTTCATATTTTTAAATGTATGCTATTTGAATTATTTAAAGGGAAGAAGAGTAGGATTATTTCATCTGGGAGTCACAACCGAGCAGGGGGAATGTCCAAAATATAAAATATTAAATATTCCTAGTTGCAAATGCAAAAGCAAAAAAAGAAAAAACCTAAACAGATTAAAATACTCCTTGCACAACAAAGAAATTATCTGTGATTTGCCAAAATTAAAAATCATTTAACTTCATCCCGTTTGGTTATGTATAAATAAAACATCTGTATTAAATTGTTCTTACACATTACATAAAGGTCATCTCCATAGGACTGGAGAGCTGTGTTTCAAGTTTCCTCTTCAAACTTAAAATTGCGATTTTATGTATTCCATCGTGTAATTTTGTTCTCTCATTCTTTATTCTCTGAAATTCCTATAGAACATCTTAGTCTCTTCTCCACTGACACTTCCATCTAAGGGTAGCCTCTGACTTTAACTTGAATTGGTTGTCTGCAATCTAGCACACAACAGTGCTCGAAGCAGATCCAACCCACTTAAAGTTTTAGTTTCACACTTAATAACAATTTGCAAGGCTATCTATGCCACCACTCTTTTAGGCCCTGCTTTTTTGGGTTTTGGTTGGTTTTGGGCTGTTCCCCCCCTAATACTGTGTTCAAGATGAAGCGTGGCTTTTTCTAAAGGCACTGCCATTCCCCCATGACCAGTAACATGATTTCTGAAAACATTTTGTATTCTCAGTGAAGAATCTCTAAAAACTCAGATACCCCTTCCTATTCCTTACCTTTTCTGCAGCCTTTAGCACATCACCTTTCTTTTCCATTATATTACAACAAATGCCCAAAATATTTAAGCAATAAGGTTCTGTCACTGCCTCATGTAGCAACTAAGAAATAATATGCTCAACACGACTGCTTCCCTCTCTGTTACAATTCTGTAAGCATGAAATCACTTTAAAGAAAAACAAAAAATCCACCTCCATGTCTATGTAATATTCATGAATTTCACAATAAAAAATATGGAATTGTCCAAACATTGAAGGGCAGTATTTTGAAATGCAAAATTGAGCAGGGACAGCCATGTCTATAAAATCCATCTTTCACACATGCGAAGGATTTAAGTCTGTACCTTCATATGGACTCGAACTGAACTGGACCCAGCCACATCACTCGATACCCAGCGTTTAGTTTTGTGTGCCACCTCTTTCCACCCGTGTTAACACTGTACTCACACCGAGTGCCAAACGCCCTCAGCTCCCAATGACTGCAGTGAAAATGAGGGTATTTAGCACTTTGGAGGATCCTACCAGTAATCAATAGCCTTTTTCCACTTTGAATAGAAGGAAAAAAAACCCCAGAAACCAGCTTTAAGTCTGCCGTGACAATTTTAACCAATTAAATTTAAACTTCACTGATTCTTATTACAACAATTTGATGCAAACAAAGTATTTCATGTCTGAATCCTGTATGGGGATGATATTTAACCCGATGCCAGCCTTAAGGACAAAGATTCTGTTGTGAAAGGAAAAGAGAAAAAGCAGATGGAGAACTGAGGTAGGAAGGTGGAAAAAGCCCAAAGCAGGGCTTGCATTTATTATGCTTTAAAAAAGGCTTGTATTTATTATGTTTTTTTTAAAATCATATCAGATGGATGAAAACTTTTGATACTGTGGAATTTAAAGTAAAAATATATGATTGTTTCTATTCCAAGTAAGCATATCCGAATTACTGTATTACAGATAAGCTATTCCCAGAAGAATTAAAACCACCATCCATTCCAGTTGCTGATGAAGGTGTCATTTTCATCTCCTCTCCCATGACATCCCTCAACTTCAAATGCCCACATACATTACGGCAAGGTAGTCTATTCTCTTTCCAAGTTGCAGAGAAATTATTATGCATGGAAGTGCATAATAATCCAGTCCAGTCGTGACTCTACCACTGACTTCCCACATGAATATGCACGAATCAATTAAACCTCTGAATGCATCAATTTCCTTCTCGAGCAGTAATGATAATAATAATAATAGCTGCCCATTGTATAGGGCACTGCATGTAATATTTTTAATGCCTGCTAATGAAATGTGCTATTAATTATTAGAACGCGGTTTGGTTTTGAAAGCCAAGTACCAGCGCGTCTCAACTTTGTATTCAAAGTGCCACAACTTGAACGTTTCTAAAAAACCGGCTACGGGAAAGTGCTTACGAGTATCATGGCAAATCCTACTTAAAAATCAAATGGCATTTAAATTAGTATGAGAACTTTTAGAGATCTTACCAGCTATACTGCAGAGAAATTTGCAGCTAAGGGGTTAATCAGATTAGATGGGAGTGGTTATAGGCTCGGTGCCACAGGTTTTGCCCTTTGTGGCTTCTCACATCCCAGACTTGGAAAATATGAGCTGTGATACTGAGAAAGGTAAGAAGCCAGCACAGCCCCATAGTGATAAATGAGTTTGCATCATCTGTCATTAGAACTTCCTGCCAACAGGGTCATTCCCTATTAAATTACCACTTGTCAATGTTTAAAATACTGATTGATAAATGACTGTGCCAAAACTGATAACACAACAGCTTTTATTTTCTAATATTCTTGGTTACCACATTCTGCTACTTCAAGATAGAGATATAGTAGGGTTTTTTTTTCCAGTACTTTAGTGAAAGACAATTTAATCTAATACAAAACTAACAGGTACTGTATAATGATTGGTCCTGATATACATTACATACTATTCTTCTTGCCAAAATAAACCTACTGGCGATTTAGCGATATGGGTAGATCCAAGTTTCACATTTCATCAAATGCTAGTAATCTGTTTTATCAATATAAACTGCATTTTAATGAAAAAATTCTTTTCTTCAGTACACTTCACTTTTAATGCCCTGGAGTATAATAATTCGTTCATGCTGTAGAACAAGAATGTTTTACAAGACCTTAACTCTCCAGAGAAATTTCTCTGTAAATACAAAATGCAAGTTTTATGGGAATGTGTTGTATGCAACATGAGCAGTACCCAACATAATAAAAAACTAGGTTGCACAGAGAATTCTGCTTAAGTATCCTTGTGAGCTATTGTGAGACTAAATGGTTATTATGATAGTGTTTAGTGGAATACCTATACGACAGATAAAAGAGAGTCAGTAAAACTATTTTTGTCCCTGAATAGATAAGAAGAAATTACTTTTTAGAAAGTTTTGCAAAACGAATACATCCCAGCAGACTGTTCAGCCAGGCCCTCCTCTAGGAGGGCACTCTCAGTCTGCTGCTGCTGGAGAGTTCAGGGGAGATTTTGGGGATAAAACAGGCATGTTCTGCCTGGAAGACCAGGCTGGGGCAACAGCTACTCCGCTGCAATCCAGAGAGAGAATGGAAACTCTTGCATCATCCCCCAGCCTCCCCGATGGCACACAATGCACACGTGGAAGGAAGCATCACGTACAAAAGCACCACTGCGTACGGATGTTTGATGCACCTTTCATTCAGCCAGCCAACCCCTCGCAGTAGATGCGGCTACCTGCACTTCGCACTTATCCCAGAGATGCAGAAGGTAACCGACCTGCTGCCAAAGGCTCCAGAACTGAAAGACTCCATTTTATGTCCCTTTTAAGCCAGTACTGCACTTTCCTCCCAATAGGTGCTGTGTCCCAGATCTTCAAAGCATCCCTTGTGCTTGTTGCATAACTCTTAGCGTGCCAACACCAACCCTCAATACCTGCTTGCGGCAGGTGAGGGGGAAAGACATTCAGGGGAGTAATTTCCATCACCCAATTCTTCAGCAGCAAGCCTCAAGGTAGGAGCAGTCTATTGGCATTTTCTAATTATGCTAACTACCCATAACCCGTGGTGGCAGGGAGGCTATGCCTACCAGAAAGAGCACGACGCACCACAGAGATGCCTGAGCCATCACCAAAGGCGGTAGCTTGCCTCAGTACCAGAATCACTATCATTAGCATAGTACTCCACCTAAACTAATATATGCTATTTCACTGGAAGGCTAATTAGCCAAAAATGGCCCTTCTAAGGTATACTGCTTCCCGTATGCAAGACAGTTCACTAGAGCTCACTTGGGTACCACTGCTGAGCATCTCTCTGTGCAATGCAGACACGTCCCCAGTGCCCATCTATAGCTTTGGGCTCTTGTGGATTCAAGTTTCTCCTTGCTTGTTGACATCTGTATTTTTCCAGCACAGCAAAGCCACTGTATGGCGTTAGGACTACAGAGGAAGGGGGAGCCTCTTGGTTATCTAAACAGAGGTCTGAAGTTCAGCCCTGCAAGCCTCATCCAAGTGATGCGATTTTTTTTATTTCCCCAAAACAGGCTCCCACACATGTGACAGTCACGTTTCTGTAGCAGAGATACTGTCGGCGTCTTTTAAACTTCTGGTTTAGTCAGGAACTCCCCTGACTGGCCCTAAAGTACTCTCTAAATTGGCAAATGCTGCCTCTCTTACACATTTTGAAGTAGAATTAAAGATTTTTAGACTGTTCTTTCTTCATTTGCTTTTATAACTTAGTACAGTTAACGGGACATTTTCAACCATTTGATTTTATATTTTTTAGTTATAGTGTAATGCAGATAGTACAAGATACTCGCTAACAAGTTCCACTTAAAAGAAGCTATTTTTATTTTCTGCTGTAATCCTCATCCTCTCATGTTTCTTTTATATTATTCCACCTTAGTCCAATGTGCATTTTGAGCTCTTAGGAACATTACTTCATTCTTGCTTATAAAAACATCTTCCTTTTCTACCACGTCGTGCTAATAATAAAGATATACTACAATCAGAGGAACAGTAGTAATAACCAAAATCTGTATTACAATTTGCATTGAAATGAATTCCAAGGAGTACCTACTCTGACCCCGCTTTGCTGTCACAGAGAGTATGGATGCAGATGGGCCAAGGGAATTCATACAAAATAGCAACAAAGACCTTCCAGAGGTGTTCCAGCAGGGTCTGCTGGCATATGGAGATGCGAGTACCAAAGACAACATCATCAGAAGCGGAATTTTCTTCCTGGTCCACAGTTTTCCAGTGCAAAAGTGGTAACAGATTATATCAAAATAAACTCTATTGATTGTATAGAAAAAAACCCTAGGATTTTATTTGCATTACAATAGAAAATATACTGAAATTAAGCCAATGACAATATAAGTGTGAAATACAATGTATTTAATTCACTGTGCTATAAAACCCCAGTCTGATACACAGCACATATGGCACATAAGATCAGCTACTGGTCTACCTCCCTTGCGATACCTACGCACTATGAAGTGACAGCCTTAACTTAGAGGGGCTTTTGTCTCCAAGCTTAGAAGTACTCCGATATGTCTTTCTACATAATATACTTCATCAGAATGTATGAAGAGGAGAATTCAAAGTCAGAAATTATACAGGATGAACGTACACGGAGTAGCTGTGGCACCACAGGCTGCAATATGGAAGCTAGTCATCGTCAGAACCAGAAAACAGGAGGATTAGGTCAGTAAATTTCTTATTCTGCTAAATCCTCAAATCCTTTCATCTCTTCTCATTGTCAGATAAGGACCACAGTCTGGTTGTTTGCTCTGGGAACACCAATATGTGCCCTTATGCCAAATATTTATTAAAAAGAAGAATCTTTATAAAAAAGCATCAATAACTTCCTCTCACAAGTAGAAAAGCAGTGATTAGATGCCCATCTGAAATGTGTTTAAATACACATTACACCTATGTATAATGGTACCTCTAGTAGTACTCACAAGTATTTCCTAGAGTATCCTTCATCATTTTACCTTCATTCTTAAGTGATCATTTACTATGCTGCTTGTGCTAGTTTGTATACCCATCATCTACAGTAATTACATTAAAAGGTAGATACATTACAGGATTAACTCATGTGACATGCTTCTTTATTACTCTGGTTTTGATCAAGGGTCAGATATATTTTATTTTGCCCTACAATTGCAATATTAATCTAAAATAATCTCAAAAAGATCACCTTCACATGCGTGAGGATGATTTCTTGAATCAGCTCTCTGCCAAATCCAAATGAAGATTACGTTTAAGACACAAAGGCAACCTGAGACGTTCACATGCAAAATAAAAGAGGTCAAAGTAAAGAAAAAAAAAATTCACCCTGGTTATTTTGCCTTCAGAAATTTTAAATATTTTCCCAACATCTCAGCAAAATTATGCATTTTAAAAAGACTGCAGGCACTGAAATGATTGTCAGTCATGCAAATAATCACTTACTTACACTGTATGAGTTCGGTTTGGATAAAGCAAATTACCATTTGAAAATAACTTGAAAAACACTCTGGGCTAAGAGCTTGCTTTATAAATTTTAGCTTGGCCACAATTTTTCTTAACCTTTTTCTCCTCAATCTCCATTCAGTCAGTATACTAATACAGTCAAAATTAAAAAACAGCCTTCAATTGCCACAGGTGCGTTCAACATTACTTAAAACATGATCTTGTAAAGATATAGTAAATACTGGCTGCAGCTGAAGGTCAAAACCCAACGAACTTCAGAGTTATGCAGAAGCAGTCCTTTCTTCTGCCTTTTTTTTTTTTTTTCTGTGACAGTATTGGGCTTTGTCTAAAAAAAGCCCAAACTTGCATCTAGAGTTAGCTGTTGAATAAAATAGATATTAGAAATACTAGAACTGTGTTTCCAATAACTCTGCTGAGAAATTTGTACAGTCACACAGTTGTTTGTGAAATCTTAATTTTGTCCACCACTGCTGCAAATAGCTTTTCGATATAATCTCAAGTGGAACCACCACAATAAAAACGGGAAAGGTGTCCTGCTTTGTGAGATGAGATTTAATACAAGAGCAGGCCGTTAAGAGCAGCACTCAGTAAAATGGGATCTTCCCACTTGATCAGTTTGGGTAGCAGACGACTGATTTTACCCACCTAATCACCTTCTGCTTTGGACAAACGATCACCGTGCGTATGACTTCAGACTAATTTGTCAGGTCTCGTTTGACCCCATCTGCCAGGGCTGACAAGTCCAAAAGAGCTGATTTAATATACGAGACAGGGTTATCACAACTTCATCTCCAAAACTAGGCTTGGACCACATGACTTCCTAGTGTATGCTAAAAACCACGAGACCCTTTTAAAATGGCTCGATATCAAATATGCTAAGCATTCACAGCATTCCCTCACTCTTGAAAAACATGGTCTCTAAGAAGCAATAGTAGATCCTCAAAGATATATAGGTACTGATCTCCACTGCCATCCAGGCAGCCAAGTCCCTAAGAAACACTGGAGGATTTTAACCCACTTGCCAAAAAACACAGGCTTAAAGAATTAACTTTAGACATTGATTTTCAAATGATTGGCATCAGTGCTTTACAATATAAAGTTTTACGAGATACTGAAATGCAAACCTTGCAGCATGAACATCAATGGAGTGCACGACCTCAGCTCCTGTACGAAAAATCTCTCTACCCCAAACTACCAGAAATGTATATTTAGCCTTTAAAATAACTCTAAGTACCACATGGTCAGGGACAAAGATCTCAAGTGTGGCCAGAACTTATTATCAGATCAAAAGCCGGACTCTTGCAGAGTCATTCCAGTGCTTTCCATCCTTATTTCAGCAAAAAAATGTACCCAGCATCGCGCTGTTTTAAGAGCATCATCAAATTGCAGAATCATACTCTATTTAGTACCGGTCCCATTGAAGCAAAGTTCCTGTTCGGCAGGAGGAGAGTCCCTTATAACAGGAAAAACAATTGTGCCAGGTTTAATCAAAAGTGAAAAGGATCTAGCGAATGTTCCCTTTGAGCCACATAACCCACCGCTAATTTCAAGACGGGCTCTGAAACGAGGGTAATAAAAAACGTCCTTCAGAGTAACCGAGGAAGACTGAAGAGCAACTACGGCTGCAGCTAATGCCAACATCTGCAAGTCCGCTCCCTGCTACGGGGATGCTTTTCACCTACCTGGAAAGCAATAAAAGAAGAGGTAGGGGAGGGAAGAGGGAATAAAATCCCACTGCAATGCACCAAGGGAAATATAGCTTCTTGACTCTAGGCTTATCACTTTTACTCTTCTCTAGCATTTCTTTCTCCTCCTTGACCTCCCCTGTACAAATACATACAGAAATGAGGAGCAGGCCACTCCTTAAAGACTAAAACAAGTGGGAAATCACTAAAACAAGTGGGAAATCACTGATCCCGAACGATGCAAGTTTGTACGACACGCACTAAAGACAGGCTCGGCAGATCAGACGCTGCCTGAATAGCTTCTGATTATTGAAATACATTTATCAATTAGGGGATTTTGCATACTATCAAACTCTTTCATTAATGATGCTTTAGCTGATTAGTTAGGACGTCACCATAAATAGAGAGTTTTGACAGATTGGAGGCAATTTATCTCGTGGAAAACGTACTGACCTGCTCACATCAGGAAACCTGACTGGAAAATAAAGAACTTGGCACTTCGGTCTGATTATTTTTTCCAAATCCTTAGGTCTGTGGTCAGGAATCAGCTTCATAAATTTTCCAATGGATGTAAGAAACGATTCCATATTAAAAGCAGAGTTGAACACCACAACATCAGCAACCAAACTGTAAAAAGTGGTTAAGATTAATGAATGTACCGATGCTGCAAAAGGAAACGAATTGTTTTAAATGCAATGGAAATAGGATACATATTCTCATAAACAAACAAAAAGTGCAAGTGGAATGCTAATTAAAATCAGCCTTTTCCCATGAATTAGGACTAGCATACGTACCTTAATTAGAAATGCCTTGATTTCTGTCTATTCACGCTTTGAAAAATTTTTTAACTTTTTTTTTTAACTAAGTAATAAATTACTACTATTAATCTAAAGGAGCACATCCTATTCTAGCTGTGGATCATTTTTTTATTCATAAAATGGTAAGAATAATATTATTGACATTATCTCTTAAAAGCATTATAAACAGATAAAGCCCATTGTAATATGACTTTTGTAGACGTAAACTTGGAAGAAAATGAAGATTCCTTAGAAATAATCCTTCGCACCGAAGGACAACTTACCTTTGGTTAACCTACCTTTGACTGACCACGTATGTCGGGTAGCAGGATACTAGAGAAACAGAATGCTATTTTAACCTATGCATACGTAATCCTGATTAAAAGTATATTCACTAAATGTAACATATAATAAGGTCTGTACACAGTACCAAAAAAAGTGCGAAAAAATCTGGCACATTAATGCAACATTTTGTTCTTTACTGCTATGTTTTAAAATCAACCAGAGCAATAATTTTAAGATGCAGTTAAATGATAACGTAGGTATTCTTTCTCTGCTTAGAGTCAGCCTGGAGAAAACGAGAAGCTATCAAAAAGCCTGAAATATCTGGAAGTTTATCCTGGAAGTGCTGACACAATCTTAGCTACGCTGGCAAACACGCAATGCTAACGGAGGTAAGAAATGCTTTATGGCCAGTTGGTTTTCTCAATATGTTATATATTGTAATACAGACCTATGGGTCATAAGATACATTGAGGACACACGTTCATAAGTCACCGGGCTGGTGAAAAGTATATTTGAGGTGAGAGGCTGTCATTCATCCTCACTGCATCTCACCGCTGTCTGGTCAAGAAAGAACTGACACTGCTCACCAAAGCAGCAGGAGTCAGCAGGAAAAGGAAAATAAACCCAAACATTAGAGAGAAATAATCCTTTTCAAGCAGGCTGCAGGAGCCGAAATGCTTTCTGGAACCCCACTCTCTTCCCCACCTATGGTTTTTAACCCGTTGGCCTCCTCATTTTTGTACAAACGAGCCAGTCATCTTTCCTGCACTGATTCAATGATGACACGATGCCATCTCTGCCCAATTTTTTCCTAGAGGTTGTGCAGATCACTGGCAAATCAGAAAGATCCCGTCACCATCACTGCCTGAGCAGCTAAAAGGAATCTCAGCCATCATTGAAAAGTGTGATTTTTTTTTTTTTTTTTTTTTTTTTACATAAACTCTATAGAAACACCAGGGAGAAAAAAAAAAAAAAAATCGCTTTCCTAATTATCCAAAGCACCAACCTGGAGATTCGAAGTACTCCGATTTTAATTATCTCCAAAATCTCTATGCAAACTGGAAAGATACATTTTCACATTTCTAGCAGACTTGGAAGATGGGAAGATGGCATGTCTTTGCAGAAGACCACTAGGCAGTTACAAACAGCACAGAGGAGATGGCTTCTACCTGCTGTTAAAAAGGGGGTTTCTGCAGCAACAGAAATGGAAGACGGATATTATGTAATTACATGGAGAAGCTATTAGAAGCTGAAGGAGACAGAATGGAACATCTATAGAAGTCATCTTTTCTTTTTTTCCCTAATAAAAGAAGATACTTTTATTATCTTAAAAATGCATATTTTGAGGATGTTTGTCAGCTTACAGCAGACATGAAAAATAACTGCCATAATAAAGCAAAATATATATACAAAAAAATATTCCTTGCCCCGGTGCCAAAAAATACATCTTTTTTGTTATAACATCTGAAAATGGCTGCTTCTGTTTTCAAAGGATCTTTCACTATACTTTCCCATCTTTACTGCTAAGCGAAACATGTTGCAAACGCAGTGGCAGAAGAAGCTGCAGAATGGCCAGAGCATACACAGATCATTATTTGAGAAATTTCAATATCAACTGCCTCGTATTATAAAGATGCAAAAGCTTAACTTGCACCTTAAAATGCTCAATCCTTATTCCTAATAATTCTCCTACTAACAGACAGGTGAGAAATGCCATGGAAATTAATTTATTTCAGTTCAAAACAACTGAGTTTTGCTGTTTCTCTTAGGTCTGTACGGTGCCTAACCACAAAGCTCTTCAGCATTGCTGTTATTAACTTCTTTCATTAACTCAGATTCGAGAAATACATTTGTTTTTAGCAACAATAAAGGACCGCAGCCTTTAAAACGTTTGGGTATTTTAGCACTGCACAATTTCTGAATACTAGATGAAAGAAATATAAGGATTTATCTGGTATGTTTACTGCTCTCTCTTCACAAGAAAAGTGCTGCAGTACATTTTAATTTCTGTTTATTTCTCTAAAACCCTTGATATAATTTCAGTTGGATGCAGTAAAAGCTATGGCCAAGCAAAAGCTGATTAGCTGCAGCGTTGCAAAGCATCCATGAAACGAAGCATCTCGCTTACGGCCAATACACAGGTCAAAACGCGCACCGCTAACGGCTACACCGTGGTAGCCCAGTATAGCATCGGTGGACTTTACACAAGAAATTGAGATGAGTTTATAGAGCAGATGGTTTCTGCCACAGCACTTTTATCAACCTCTCTTCAGGGCTCTGCTGGTACCTCGGTTTGCTACCGGGTCATCATTTATACAGAGGAGGAGGACTCAGGCTTACGATGCTGCAAGGCTGTAGACAGAAGGACACCTTAAATAACATGGAGCGGTGCAAGAAAACACCTACCATGAAAGAATCTGGTTGTATCCATACTGAAAATCCCTTTCCTGGCATTTCTGGACAGGATATGCCAATTGATTCTCATGGAAGTAGAGGACCTTTTTCAATTTGCCAAGGTCAGGGCGGAGGGCAGCGAGTTCAGCCAGGTTAAGCACCGAGCTTGCAAAGAGGATCCTGGAAAACAAGGAGAGCAGTGTTTACTGTCTGTGAGCATGCTCGCAGGGGTCACCCCTTCCCCTTCTCGCCCCCCCCCCCCAAGAAAAACATAACCCCTATAGGGACACATCAATAGCTAAGCCTTAATACCATGTAGCAGCATTCGAAGTTTTGATCTCTTAAAAAGCAGCTGCTAAGAACTCAACTAGAAAAGCACTGAATCTCATTGGTCTTCCCAGCTCGGTTACAGAGAGATGCAAAATAAAAAAAGCTGGATGGATTTTATTGAAAAAGGCAAGAAAAGCTGTATCTGAAGGACAAATGGAACAAAGATAAGGCTGACTAGGGAATACTTTGCTTGCCAGTTTCATTACACTTTACTTCTTTATGCAACCAACTACTGAAATTCAATATATGAGCAGGAATGGCACATGTTCATGTTATGACATAAACCCTTTTGATTTATGCAGTGCACTTATCTAGTATGGTCTGGTTTTCTTTTTTTTTTTTTATTCCCAACCTTTTTCTGGTTCATTTTCATGTTTTTATGAGGTATCCTCTATAATGAAATGTTGTTTCTACCCTTGCACCCCAGTATTGCCGTAGCACTCCTGCAATTCCAGTCTACAACACTGCACACATCCTTCAGTTTATATAAAGGAAGCACAAACAGCACTAACAAGCTGCTATCTTCACCTCATATAACTTACCAGGCTATCAGAAAATTAATGTATTTAAACATGTAATATGAAATCGTGACCCTACTGTAACCAGTGGCAGATGCCACTGCATTTCACCAAAGGTATGCAAGCATCTCCTGTCCCCTGGCTAGCGCTGCTCTCAAGCAAACTGAATCCTGAACCTACAGAGAACTGCAGAGCCGTAGACATTTCTCATCATAAGGGATCAAAAAAAAAAATATTGAGATCAGGTATTTATTACATATAAAACATTAAGCTTTAATAAACTACTTTTCAACATAGCATGTTTCTTTTTCTTTGCTGTCCACTATTCTAGTGGTTCAGATTCAGAACTGATTTATGCAATGCTTAATTCTTTCAAAATCTTTCTTATTTTTTCCTATTTTTATTCCTATTCTTCCTATTCTTTATCCTATTTTATTCCTCTTCTCCCTTTTTTTATATGGATTTTGTGTTTAAGGTTACTGCCAAACTGACATCACTAATATTAAAAACTTCTGATCCTGGCTGCCAACCTTAAAACTCATGAACTTCCCCAAATAACCATACATATATATATCATAATATCACCTATGCTAACACACACCATTCTTAGATAATCTGTATCTACAGAACAAACGCTTTCTAGAGAACAGATCCTGTATCCATCTTCATCAACTTGAGTCAATGCTAATCTGAAAGGCTTACGAATGTAAGAGATGAATGTTATTGCCTTGTTCATCAAATATTTGATCGTTCTAAAGGGACTGTCAAGCAGAATGCCAATTAAGATACGAGCTCCGGTTTATTATGAGCCATACTAAGAGGAAAAAATAGTTTTACATAAGTCATCGCTTATTTGTCAGGAAGAGTAATAACCTCGGGACCTCACAAGGACCTGGCTGCCAGACTCAAAGCAGAGGCAGGAAAACTTCCTACGGGTGATGCAATGCCCCTGCTCCGAGATGGCCGTGAGTTTGGCACCAGAGTGACAAAATAAAACACAAACAGGACAAAACATACCCCAAATGTTACAGAAATGAGATGAAACGGTTGCTTGGCAAAATTTTGGCTACTTCTGGATTGCGCTACCGCTTATCCTTTACTGATTTTTCAGAAAACCTCTTTCTGCAAGGAGTTCGGAAGAAAACTGAATCGATGCAGGATAGCGTCTATGAACTTGGCTGAGTTTGAACGAAGAGAGGGGAAAAAAAAAAAGAGATGGCACATTGGGATTAAAAACACGGGAAGCAGCAGAGAGCAAGGCACAAAAGCAAGAGTGGATAGAGAAGCCAGTGGGGGTGCCAAGGTTAACATGACGACTGGAGAGAAAAGGGCAACGGGGAGCACGGCGAGAAATGAGATCCAAGATTTACGCTTGGACAAAACCGTGTAGCTCTGAAATATCTGAACTCGCTCAGACGGACAAAGGAATAACTAGGAGAGGAATATGAAAAAGAGATGGTTATATCCACAGGAAAGGAAAATAATGTTTGCGGTACTGGCTTAGACAAACCAGAGGATTCGATAGCATCATTAGAGGGAGCTGGAGGTCGGCTCCTAGTAAGGCAAGAAAGGCCAAAAACTTGGAAAGCTTGTGAGAGGTAGACCCAAATTTTCTCCACTGTAAATGGGAGGGGGTAAGACTCAACCACCAAGCAGATCGCTTATCACTGCCCAGCCCATCAATAACCCAGTGTCAAGAGAAAACTGTCGTGATTACTAGCACTGCTAGTAATGACACTGCTTATGTTTCTTACAGAAAAAAATAATACCAAAACCATTTAAATGGTAATATCATTAAGAAAACACCCTTCTTGATTCACTTGCATTACTTCACAGCACTTCCAAAATTTAACCCAACAAATACGAGATGCTCTTATCCTTGTTTCTTTACTGGCATAAAAGCTGCTAACCACCAGCCATAACCAATTGCTCTGGCATTATAAGCTTAAATAACACCTGACAGGACGAGTCCCCACGAACATGCCCACAGAGCAGCCGCGTACGTGGCTAATGGACTCACGCAGGGCACTGGAGGATACGCTGGAGTGTATTTCCACTTAACACCTATTACAAGGGGAAGAAAGGAAAGTTTATTATAATGTAACGTGCGACATAACTATATGTCAGTTGTCATTCCGTGTGACATCAACTTTCATTTTACCTCGGGTTATTATTTAAGTAATAAATCCTAACAAGGTGAGCTTTATCATCCCAGGGAGTGTATCCGGGAGGTAGAGACACAAGGTGATGGCAAGAACGCTCGAAACATGATAATTCCTGACAGCTGCTGCTTGAGCACAAGTTAAATTGAACAGTTTATCTCAGCATAAAGATGTTATAAGGTTTTATGTTTAATTTAAAAAAATTAACATAAAACCCAGAGAAAGCAGAGTTAGGCAATCTTTCACAAACATGACATACTACAATCACTGTATAAGCTGGATTAGTACTTATTACTATGCTACTAGAGAATTAAGCTGTTTTTAGACCACCAAAGAGCTTTAAATTGCAACTTTTGTCTCTGTAAGAGAAACCTATATTTAAAATGTCTGCTAAATTCAAATTAACAGCTACATCATTAACTTACCATCTCACAAAACCCCCCACATTTCAACTGCTATTATGGTATTCTTATCCAGACCTATCAACTCTACAACGTATAATATATACAGTACTTTTCAATATCGTGTGAATCGTCACAAAACCTGCGTTCAAGGTGACATTTCTAACACAAATGCCTTAGGTCTCCTCTCCGAAATATGTCGAAGTATTTTTCTGTGTCACAAGTGACCTTCTCGCATAGAGCAGGACCATCACACATGCAGTAGCATCGCTGCCTTGGAGGCTGGCCAAATTTCAGGGCCACCATCCACACAAGCTCCTGTCTTACACTGAGCCTGTGCTTAATCTGAATCACTTAATAGTCCTTCTGACTTCTGAGGAACTACTTATGTGAATTAAGTTAAGCGTGTGCTTAATTCACACAAATATTCATGGGAAGGAAGCTGAGCGTGCTTGCAGGTTCAGAGCCACGACGGGTCCGGAGAATGCTCTGACCTTTGCTACTGTCTTCTCCATTATTTTACTACAAAAGACTGAAAAGAGGTAAAATATAAAAACCTTTACTTTTTTTAATTACCAGCAGACAAAACAACTAATATAGGTTTCCATGTATATCAAGCAAATTATAAAAGTAAAGGTGCTAAAGTATTTTTATTATGCTTTATAAATCATCTTCGTGTCATGTAACCATGATTTACTCTTTTATGGCATTGCCCTAAATCTTTCAATTAAATTCCCATGCAACTTAACTAAAAACACATTTTGCCTTCCCTTTGGGAGACCACACAGGGCATATTTATGTATCTATGGATATGGAGGCTGAACTCTCCAATTCACCAGGCTTACAGCACAAAGTGAGTTTAAACCAGCACTTGATTTGTACCAGAATATTCCCTCTGTCTTGCAGAAGCTCTGCCAGCATGAAGGACTGACGGATGCGGCCTCCGTTTGCATCGCAGCACAAGTAACCCGGTTCTCCCTGGAAAAGAAGGAATGCTGTAGGGTATGATCCTGCAGCAGCAACAGGGGCTGTCCTGCACTGCGAATGAAATCCAAGGTCATAAATCTCTGCTGCAAAACAACTACATTCACAGTAAAATGAGTTTATGAGTGTAGATCTGGCAGTCCAGAAAAGAGGTACGAGCACTCTTCATTTGCCAGGTGCAGTATTACGATAAAACAGAGTTAGATTTGGACATCACTACAAACATGAGCCTTTTAGGGGGATACAGGTACTAAAAAAAGACTGTTTGTTAGATGGTACTGACTGAATTGACATTCATCCAGCCTTCAGGAGGGGAGCATGAGGCCGAAAAGTGGTTTTGCATCAATCTAGAACTAAAACCTTGAGCACTTGGAGGCGTCAAATCCCACCGTACTTCTCACAAGGCACTGACCACTTTGTTCTCGCCAAGCCCCAAATTATACTGTATCTGTAAGTACACTTCTTTCTCCTGAAGTATCAATTGGCAGGCCTAATGTCAGACAGCAGAGTCTTAAACCCTCAGATTTTTACCCCAAATACGGTTTTATTCTGGGCACGGTTCTTGTGCACTCAGCAGCGCGATGTCAGGATGCCACCAGAGCCCACACAGGCACTACAACCCAACAAATCGTCATCGATAACAGTCAAACACCGTCACGCCACTGCTGCTGGCTACATCTTCTCCAGTTGATCAGAAACCAACCAAAACTTTATAGCAAATAACAGGAGCCATGAGGGGAACCACCTTCTAGTGAAGGCAAGCACGGCTGGGTAAGAAGTACTCTCTTCTCCCAAGTAACAAGAGACAGGACGAGAGGAAACGGCCTCAAGCTGCGCCAGGGGAAGTTTAGGTTGGATATTAGGAAAAACTTCTTCACCAAAAGGGTGGTCAAGCATTGGAACAGGCTGCCCAGGGAAGTGGTTGAGTCCCCATCCCTGCAGGTATTTAAAGTACGGATAGATGTGGTGCTCGAGGACATGGTTTAATGATGGACTTGGCAGTGCTGGGTTAACGGTTGGACTCGATGATCTTAAGGGTCTTTTCCAACCTGAAAGATTCTATGATTCTACTGAACACTGCTCGGCTATGTTGCCTCCTTAAAGGTCAAGGAAAAGACAAGAGGTATGACCATAAACATATCCACCTCAAGAAACAAGGGCTTCAGAGACCAAGGTGTCTTCAAGCTCCTCTAGATCAAACCTAAGGGCTTTGCTTCCTCCATCATACAGTTTCCTTGCTTTCAACCCAGCAATTCAGACAAGTCCACGGATTTGGCTTTAAGTTATTTTTCAAATGTAAACTGTATATCAAATAGAATTATTAATGCCTGGAATGTTAAACAGACCCGTTATTTTTGTTTATCATCATACACATTTTTATATGATCAACTTGCAGAAGTTGCATTTTTACCACTAGACCAAAAATACACAAATTGCAATCAAATACAAAATGCTTTTCCATTTCCCATTAAAGAATAGATGAATCTGAATTTCTGAACAATAAATACTAATAAGTGATAATATATGACAGTATACAGTATAATAAATAATAAATTAACAATAATTTTTTGACATGGAATGTACAAATGTCAAAAATGCTTATAGATATAATATATATCATAAATTAAGATTTTGTAGTTAGAGCATAATTTGAAATGTTTACAGAAATAATTAAGTCTTACTATTTTAACGTTCTTTATTTTTCAGAACAAATCACAAGGGCTGTCATGCCTTTCATCTTAATTAGGCCATGTGTTTGTCTTATTTATTTGTTATGTACTTTCATAAACATTTACAAATATTAATTGTAAAGAAAAATATTTTTTCCTCTTGCTGTAATTACTATATGTACATATAGTACACAGTGATAAATATTCATGGCTGTTACCAGTTCAATAGTTTCGGATTTGGGGTTTGTCTTGTATACTAAAATACAGTAGAAATGAATAGCTTGTTTGAACTCATACTGCCAATCCCTTTTTAATATTTTGATATAAAAATACATTCTCCCTCCCTTGTTTTACAGTATATTATTTCGGACCATAGCCGAAATTCTTGTTCCTACTGCGACAGACCTTAGTTACGTTTTCCAAAAGAACGTACTGCCTAGAAATGAAACGCATTTTCCCCTTCTTCATATATACCATACCCCAAACAAGACTCTCAGCTCTCTGCAGGCATACATCTATTTGACACAGCTGGAGTAGAAGGGGGCTGCGTTTCCAGTTTCCACTGTTGCATGTCCCACCCTTCCCCGTGTCTCCTCATGCCACCCAGATTTTCAGACCTGTTAGAACCATGGGTAGAGCTCTTGAGAACCTCCTGTCTCAACCTGCTGACCTCACTGATGTTATCCAGCAAAACCAGAATGGGGCTGCAGCCGAGTAACAACAAATCTCTCACCTTTAAAATATTCAAGAGGTTACATAAATGCACGATTTCATTTTTAAATTATTGAGGTTCTCTCTCAGTTCCTTCCTGAATTTTTATCTCAAATAGATGATCAGAATATTTACATGCAAGCCAACCTTACAATCTGATTTCGGGGGCCAGATCCCCAGCTGACACAATTGGTTAAGAACTAGCCTTAAACACACACCACCATTTTCCATGACCTTTAACTCAAAAAGACACCGAAAAGGATGTGAAAAGAGTTAATCAAAAGTACTTTTCTATTTAACGTCAAGAAGTAAACTTGAAAGAGACTCTCTCACAGATAAAACTTTTAGATGTTTGAGGGGGGAGTATTTTGTCTGGATTGCTTCGGTTTTTAGGCAATGGTACTGAAGCTTCTTGAATTTTATTAAATGTGTGGTACTATTTTTTTCCCTGATTTGTAATTAAATTTGGCTTCAATTAATTACTGACAGATGCACATTTTTATTTCAGTGGCCAGATTGTTCACCATGGGCTACATCATCCTCTCTGTTTCCACGAAGGGAGAGGTCGAGACCAAGCAGCTATAGCTGCGGTGATGGGGGGAAGGAGAAAGCCATGAATCCACATCATGGTCCTCGCTCAGATTTCGTCAGCATTAAATAATGAAGCGAAGGCATCTTATTAGAGCAGAACATAAGCAAATCGGAATAACCGACTAGTGAAAAGTAGCTGTTGCTGGGTGGTCTATGAGATGTACGGACTAACTCCGCTCAAATACATGCTGCGAAAGAGCAAGAAAAAGAAAGTAAGAAGAAAAAGAAAGGACAATGTCTGAAGGCAACAAATTCACCAAGGGTAAATACACAGTGAAAAGACTTTTTAAAGAAAAAGACTTGTAAAACTGATGTTCTACTCAATTAGGTAACATTTAAATAGCATTACTTATTGTTTTCAAGTCTACAAATTCATTTCATTGGGAATCTTATCTCTCCAACTCCAGAGAAAAAACAAACATGTCAAACGACTGGCACGAAAAATGCAGTACATCCAAGAGGTTGTAGCAACATGGAGAAGTCTTAAGACTACAAACAGCACTACTATTCAGTAGAAAATCCGAACAACAAACCTTGAGGACCATTACTTCACATCACCTGGTGTCAGTTTGGATCCAGGATGACACAGAAGAGCCAATGTCATAGATATACGGACCTCACTGCAAGCAAGGTTGATTTATACCATTGAAGGGGAAATCAAACTCAGTGCAGCACAGACTCACCCAAACAGTGAGAGTTTCCCTTAAAAAGGTTTATATGAATAGCTGCTCGAATTAATGAATGGCAAAGTAAAACAACTGATTTTCCTTTCTTTTAAAATCTTCTCCCAATTTTGAGGTTTACACATCTTGCATTTTGAAACAACAGAAGCCCCACTCACTTTGGACAATCGCAGAGAAGATGAGCAGGCTCTTAGCAGATCGGTTAGCAGTTTTACATTTCAGTGCCCCAAAACATTTCAGACTGTTTTGTATGTTGCTTTATGCACCTTGATATCTAAACACTTTTTTTACAAATTTGAAGACTATCACTAGAAGGAACTTAGTTTTCTGAGCAAATGGATTTCACATTTTTCTTATATCCCGTGGCTCCGATTTCATCTCACACAACCTATAAACATCAAGTCCTTTAAAAAAAATATTTTTGTGGAAGCTAATGCTCTCGTAGCTAATTTTCTGAAAAAAACTCCCACTCTGGAGTATCAACCCAAGGCATAACTGCTGCCTACGAATGAGGACCTCAGGAAAAGCAGGATTCTTCCCAGAAAACTAATACAGTCCTCGAAAAAACTCAGACTGTCATAAAACCTGAGCAGCTGGCAACTCTGTCACCATGAAGTATCCATATGGAAGACCGAGATGTGTCAAACTACCCAAAACGAGTTTGGATAGTGCAGAAGATGGAATAAATAATTCAGTATCTTCAACACTTTCAACAGCAGGTAGTAGATATGCTACCTGCTTCTACAACGTGCCAAAATGTAACATGCGAGTGAGAGCAAGCGAGAGAATGTGAGTATCTCCAACCTGTTTTCATGAGGATATTTTGCTCGAGGAACTTCTCTTTTTAGAGGCATATGATCCGTATCAGATGTTTGTCAGGAGCAGGCAGCACTACAGAACATTAGGAATAACTTAGTGATTATAATATATATTCACAAAGTGTATACTCCTTCATATACACCTACAAAAAACCCCATATCTTAATCAAATATTATGAAAAATATAAGGGAAGTGCAAATATTTATCCGTCAACAACTCACAACTGCCCTTCACACTTCTATAATATTTGTTGCTGTGGCATAGTGGGAACTTTCCTGCCATAATATAAGCCGAGCAAACTATTCAATGCGATCAGTGAACTGGCAATCAGAACTAGAATTTAAATGTTTCTGCTCTGCGTTCATGCAACAGTTCAACTATAACACCACATTGTGCGGTGCCAATCTTCTCCCTTCTCTTCCTATAAGAAATAGCCACACGTTGGAGCATAAAGGTGGATCATGTATACTGACAGAAGATAAAGTGACACTTCAGCTCCCCAAGAAATTAAAATAAGACTATTTAATGCTTAAGAGCCTCCAGACCTGTATACCTATGTAATAAACCAAATGAGAAAGTGCCATTGGAAGAGAGGGTATGTCACAGCATACTAGTCAGAAGCCTCCAGGAGAGCAGTGGCTCTCTGATTTGCCTTTTTAGGTCAAAATCAAATATCATAACTATTTCTCAAATATTAGCATGGGACAACATGAGGTACTCACTAGCCCTGAGTGACCGTGACCACTGCAACATCTTGCTGGGCATTCAACATTGCTCTTCCAGCATCTCTTGCAGGTAGAAGGTGATGTTCAGTCTCCGAGACCACAAAAAAGGTTGCAGAAGAGCTCCACTTACCGGTAAGTACCAGAGGACCAAAGCCCTACCTACACGGAGATATTTATCAACCAGCACTTCACCAAAACCGTAGGGACAGCCCGTAGACCAATATTGAAAAAGCGTATCAATAAAGAAAAATTCAGTCTTCATGTATTACACACTATTTTCAGCCACTAGACTTTCTTATTAGATCATTTCTTAACTCAGCAAAGCCCATACTCACTACCAGATTTGAACGATTACACCAAAATGGCTGAATGACCGACTGAAGTGAGATTTCAAAGAAGTGAGACAAACACTCTCCTAAATTCAAAAGCTGCCAAGCATATTTCATCAGACTTTCAAAAAATAATTGTTTTGTCTGTTCTGAATTAAGCTTTAAGAGAGGTTTCTCTACAAACATGGCTAAAGATCACAAAGGGGAGCACATTTGGATTGAATGTAACCCTTCAGTCATATATTTATTAAATAAAACTTGCATCGTGCCTGGCATATACCATAAGCTGTTTTATTTCCATTTACATAACACAATTTTAAGTGCAATCTGTATTGATGTCCTATCATTTTATTTCACGTGTTATCATAACAGGCCTCTACCTATAATGCCGCCAGCAAAAGACAAGGAATAAAAAGGTCTCAGCTCTGGAGCTTGGGCAAGGCAGTTTGGAGCTCCTGGCATGGGACACAGAGGACCAACGCAAGAGCAGAGACACACAGGAGAGAATTCAAAGAAAAAGAGAATGTGCTAAAATTGTGAGAGAACTTCACAGTTCTGAAACTGTAGCCTTTTGCCCATTGTTTAAATGGTCTCCAGCTCCTGGCTGCGAGTTTTGCAGGGTTAACGACTACACTAGTCATTTACAGTCACATTAAAGTCAATTTTTACAACACAGATGCATTCCCTGAGTCAACAAACTGAACCCCAACGCTGCAGCATTTTGAGATTTTCCCCAGATGGAAAAATCCAATAATAAAATAATAATCTAATAATAACACTTTTAGACTTCCAGATATTTTACAGATTATGTTTTCCCAACACCTCTCACATGCAACTCTGGTATCTTGAAACTTCTGAATGCCTTTTATCATTACATAAAGCATCCAGTGCTGAATGCCCATTATTCCCCAGTAACATGCAGGAGAAATACACGCCTCTGGGGTTGAAGTCATACATAACAAAGTCAGAAGAATATACTAGATGCTTTCTAATCTTTAAGATTAAGAAACTGAGGCCAAAGTTTGCTTATCGAGGGCCATGAAGAGAACCAGTGCCACAGTGAGAACTCAGGAGCCCAAGCCGGAGTTGAAGATAAGCGAGTGTCACATTCTAGTGATTTAATCAACTCATACGATCACGTCCCCGTTTACATATCTTGTGGACCCTGCTCACCACAGTACCTGACAGATGTCCCGAAATAAAACGTTATCTTCGTGAGACTGTACATAGTGATTCAGTATTTTCAGATATCGTATTTTCAGGCACAGATAGTACACGTATATGCACATATGTTTGCGTGCATGCACACACAGATATACGACACATACATACCATGCACATATATATTTTCTGCACTTCTATGAAATTCCACCATAACACTGTGAAGCACCACATTCTAAATTAAGCTATTTAACCTGTGGTCAGGAAAATTGTTGACAACAGCTAATTTGTTATTAGGAAAAGATCATGCATCTCTCCGTCACAGAAAGCTAAAAATCTGTCCGAGGTGGCTGGCCGACAAGCTTTCACATCTGCAAAAAACTGAGCAAAGTGAAATAGTTTTGGTGAAGGTCACCAAATAATAACATTTTTCCAGCAATGCCTTAGGACTACACGTAAAACCTTTCAGAGACTCCTGAAAAGGAAACTTTACTCAAGCTGTTTGTCAGGATGACCGGAGTTGTTCTTTGGAAAGTATTTCCAAAAAAGTTCTGGAGCACTGGTAGCTGTACAATCATATGGGATTAATTTTCTGTGTATCTCTCTATATATTGCTGGAAGAAACAAATTAACTTCAAAATTCAAAGATCTTTATACAGCCCTGTGCTCTTAGGTACAAATATTTAAAGTAAGCTCTACTTACTGTCAAACACTGAAATGGATATTAAATTACATTAAATTATTATAGATACAAGTAGTAAAATTTCTTTTCTGCTTTCTCTGTGAGCTCCTGCATCTTGGTATTTCTTGCACTGAGTATAAAAGATAATTTAATATTATCTGTGATTTAAATTCCTGCTGCTATTAAAACACTAACTGAGTGCTGGACATATAAATGCATGCCCAGAAGCCTGTGCCAGAAGTCTCACGAATATCCCCTGTAAGGGATGACTCTACAAACTGGCTCAGGAAAACAGTATTTATTTCCCATGTTACTTTCCCCAGCATCTTGCGATGATTTCGGGATGCCATCCCTTCCTTCACCTTTATTTCTTTTCTTAAAAAGAAATGAATAAACAAACAAACCACACAGAAGGAAGGAACTAAACCATTCCAGCCCCAACTGAATCCAGAACTCCCCGCTGAGCCCTATGACCACCACCTGTACGTGCTCAGCACAGCGGGAGCTGCCCCAGCCTGCAGGCACACCAAGAGGGGGAAATGCTCCTCTTGGCTTCATATATGATATTAAAGAAAGGAATATATTTAGTGTTTAAAAAAAAAAAAAAAAATATATATATATATATATATATGGGAAATCTCCTCTCTTTCTGACACAGGACCTGTGGATTGACTTGATGAGAAAGAAGCAAACCAGTAGATAAAGTATAAAAAATTAATTTCTTCCTTTCTTCTTACTCCTGTGTTTGGATAAATTACCGCAGATATTAGTAGAAAGGACAAAACCAAGGAGCAGCAGGGCACTGGTAAAGAATATCAAGCCAAAATTACATCCATCAGGGTGATACCAGTGCAGTGTCCTGACCGGTGCCACCATAGACCTCCTTAGGGCTAATGTTTCAAGGAAAAATTAAGCAAGATTACACAGAAACAGTTCAAGATTGACATTTTCCAGCTTTGTGTCATGTTACATTATTTGAATGAATCTCAACTTTTAAAAACATCCAAACACCACAGAAAAGCGAGTGAGGGCTGTAAAAAAGAAACCACACTCATCAGAAATAAGACTCTTACTAGAAGCAAAAGAGCCACCCATGTTGAATACTACCCATAGTAAGAAGAGGTAACGAAGTCTTTAAAAATATATTCTTTTTATTGCAAGTTTAATATGAAAAATGCTTATTATTCTATTAGCAATTTCTCCTGGCGACGGTACTCAAGTTGTGCCTATAGGTCTTTGCACGTCCATCTCGCAAGAGCCACTGGATGAAGCCCAGGGTTCCCACCACAGCTGCTCTCCCAACCACACCACCTCCGAGGTTCAGAGTTACACAATGCAACGAGGGCTCAGCTTTACTGAAAGCATACAGCCCCGAAACTACAGAAAAAGCTCTTCAGAAGTATAGGGGGGGAAAAAAAAAAATATGCAGGATTTTTTTCTAAGTTGCCCAAGAAATTTGAAGCAGCAAGCACTCAACCTCCGTCTTCTCTCCACTCACAAGCACTTAAAGAAAGCCTGTTCTTAACCCTTCTGCACACACAAAATTCCCTTTTATCTTCCGTTTATTTTCATTTTTACCTGAGAGGCAGAGAAGAGTTGGGCTTTTATGTACAACAAACACGAAGTGGACTTTTTTTGCAGTGCATTAGATTGTGGTCTACTTCCACCGATATGAATGCATACCTGAATTTCCACAAAAATAACAATTTTGCCTTTCTGATTTAAGTATGGCATATATTTAATGTAACATTCATCTATACACATTCGCACTGTTTAAGAACTGGGTGCAGGTGTTCTTAATAAAATAAATTTATTTTTAAAAAGGATGCTATTCTATAAGCTTTGAAGCTCACACATAGTCTAACTTAACCCAGCTTGGGCTCATCTGGTCTTTAAATGACTTCTTTCATGTGGTCAGCCCACGAGCCATACGTACTGCTGCTCAATCACGCCACTGTACATCGTCAGCGTGAGGATGATTTGCATGATTTGCATTTCCTGTACCGTTTGAGCTTCAATGAGCTCTAAGCACCACGTACAAAAGAAACCACCGCCAAGTAATGCAAAGATTTTAGTTAAACCAGATGAGACTATTTTAGTCAGGCTGCCAACACTGAAAAAAAAAAAAGTCTCAGGGATATCCTGTTAAATAGGGATTTATTTGGAGGGAATCTGAACCTTAGATTCATACCCTCACGTTTAAAACATAAAAGTTGTATGAATTCCTTAATAAATATGGCCTAGAAGAAAATAATTCAGCGAGAACATATTTTTTTTTTCAATGTGCCTTAGATTTTGGCACCACATTATGTTAGTAATTTATTTATTTAATAGTACATAAATGGGTTCTGATTACATTACTTTTCCTACCATATAAAACTAAATCTAATTAAACTGAATTCATTGATTGTTGGTTAAAATTTCTCCCTATGAAGAAATCTTTTATTTTATCACAAATGATCAATAAAAGCTGTTGGACAAATAACTATGATAGAAACAGCATTACAGTGGGCTTCAATGAATAAGTACTAAAGTGGAAAAAAAAAAAAAAAAATGTACCAGAGCCTCGTTGTCATGAAAAACAGAGACAGATGGGGAGACAGACCTATATGATGCTACAAATAGATGAATATCTTGCAAGGATTTCAACAAATGCTATAAGACCTAGTCAAAATTTGAAAAACTACAGATTTGCTTGTGCTGCTGTACTGAAGTTCACCTGAAATCCAAGCCATAATATAATCATTGTCTATATTATCAAAGTTTCAAAAATAACCATAAAAATACAGAGTATCCTTAAAGCCTTTATAAGATCTTTTCTAGATACTGCTACAATTAATAATGTCATTATTTAGTACAAACCCTGTGTTGGTACAAAAAAAGATTAAGAAAGTCTGCTTTAATAGCTGCTTTGGAAATGAGGTATATCCTGTTCCCAACTTAAGAACAAAAGGTGTGCACATAAAATTCACGTGCAATATTCTATTTTATAGCAAGTCTCTCTTTAAAATGGTAGATAAATTCAGACACTGGAAAGATTAATAAATAATAGCACGCTGATACAGTGAACTGCATGTGACCAGCTACATCACGTATCCCTGATAGCAACCCAAGACAGTCTGTTCGAGCACTCAAGGAATCTGCATATAATCATGCTTAATAAAAACCACAGAAAGCTCCCGTAGCTGTTGGTTCCAAAGGACATTCATTTTTAGAAAATTAGGTTGCGTCTTCATTGTTTTTTCTATTGCTTAAATGCAACCAAATATAAGAAGTGGCAGAAACTGTAACTGGGGGGTTAAATACTGTCTTAAATACAAAAATTCCACTTATTCCATCGTTGTCTGCAAATATACAGTCAAGAGCAACATTTAATCACAACATGTACTTTCTATATTGTGCCTGTAAAATTTAGTAATCGAAATGGCTACCGTATTAAAAATGCATTCTGTCATTTTTCCACTTAGAGATCTCCCATATAATGTGCTTATTTAAAGGTCAGCTAATTTTATTACGGAAAGTAACTAATAACCTTTATTAATTCTTAGGCTCGCAGTTTTCTAGCACGTCAACCAAATAAATAATACACTGAAAGAAGACACAATACAAACCAAGCTGTTGAATATCCTCTCTACTGTGTGGAGGAAAAAAAAAAAAAAAAATCTGTATTTGCAATAGACAAAAGAGCTCATTACAAATTTAATACGTGTTTTTTGCTCTGGAAATTATGAAAGCACATATAGATGGAGCTTCTTTAAAGCCAGGCTGCTGGTCCTCCCCCATGCTCCAAGACATTGAGACCACTGTATGAGGTGCTAAGTCCACTAATGTCCAAGCACAACCAATAATCCCAAATGTTATCCAGCACCTTTTTTTTTTTTTTTTTTTTGGTAATTTCCTAAATTTGCAGGACATGCACAATATTGGAGAACATAATGAAAAATTTTGCTTCCAAACTTTTCTGCTGTCTTTAAAATAAAATGATTGAACAACATGAAAATGTCAAAGTTAAAAGTATACGTATTTATATTTTATTCTCATTACATCTCTTGTATGGGAAGCACTATTCATGTTGCACACTATATAAAATGATGCAAGAATAACCAGTGGTTTGTTATGTAAAGCAAAAGTGCTTAAGTAGATCAGAATGCAGCATTATTCATAATCAGCCCTTCCTAGCACACTGTTTTGGGTGAGTTTGTTCCTAAGAAACATTACTACACATGAAACTAAAAATAGATAGCTATTTTTAGCTATTTAATCACATGAGGAAAAGACGCAGTTTGTATCACTCTCCTTTAATTTACAAAATAATTCCATAATGCACCCCGCACGTATATCATGAAGATCCCTGGCACACAACCTCCGGGCTCGCACACCGTGAGCCACGCGCCGGCTGCAAGTGGAAGCAAAATGGGTTTTAAAAGATTCCAGCAACAATAGTCCTGTGACTAAATCAGAAACAGAAGCAGAAGTCATGAGCCAAACAGATACCTATCGGTTTCCTTGAGCTTAATCTGATTAAAACATGGCTCTCAAAAATGCTAACTAGAGTGCCACGTCAGAGAGCAGGCAAATGATAAAAATAGTTCATGACAGGAAATCATTATTAACCCAGCATTACTAGTGTCTCTGTTATGGAAATTTCCCCGTAATTTTTCAAGGTTTCCCCTTATGCTTTTCTTGAGTTGCCTGTTACACTACTTTTTTTTTTCTTCTCCTCAATAGCGTGTAAGTTTGAGATGTAAAAAGAAAATTATCACTGCAATTTTCCAACTATACTCTGCTCAATACCATCTCAAGTGTGTCATACATCAACTTGTCATTCACTTTAACAAGAAATCACATAACATTCAGAGGCAGAAAATAATCCAAAATGGGCAAGTGCCACTATGGCAAAAACACATTCATATGCCATCACGGGGGAAAAAAAATAATTTTAATCTTAATTTCAAGGACTTTCATAACGAAAGCATCTTAAAAATATTTAAGTGGGGGGAAAAGTTTCTCTGGAAAGCTGCTGGGAATGACAGGAGAGCCATTCTAGAGTCCACCAACCAAATGCAGAAGAACAAAACTTTTGATAATATACTATCACAGATCAACCTTAACGTTTTTAAAAGCTTACACAAATAAAGTAAAATTCAGCACCCTAAAAAAATAAAGTCATTGTTACTATCCTTCCTACTATTACCACCCCTCTCACAACCACCCCCTGGATTACCGTGCCTTTAGAGCACTCCATCAAATACAAACTAGACTTCCAGCATCTCGTCCTGCCTTTAGTTACATAATCCAGAAAAAGCTTTTACAAAAAAACAACCAAACAAGGTCTTATCTTACAATGCTAACTCCCATTACTAAAACCCGATTTTGGCATATTGAGGAGACTTCAACAAACTAACAGCCACCCCTAAAAACTTTTGGTTTCTTTTTAAAACGTCACTGGTGAGAAAAAAACACCATCAATCAAACTAGCTGTCTCTTCATTGAAAACAGGCATTTCACCTCTAATGATGATTCAGGACTCCCCAAAGGAAAGCCATGATTTAGCTGCCCGTTGATGTGCTGGCTTTCCAGCAGAAGGACACCCAACACCCGTTCTGTTCCACCGCTCATCCTCCTGATGGCCCCTTCGCCCAGCAGCCTCCCCGCTGCTCCGCATGGATACTCAAACACCAGCAGGTTTTTAAATTTTAAGTCAAACTCAGAATTATTTGCCCCTGGCACATCGTAAGACAAACGCATGATGTGGGGAAACAAAGAGGTACTTCAGAGACATATCTAGAAAGAAGCAGGGCTGGTCTTTAATCAAACTCCTACTGCCCACCTAAAATCCAAGGGTGACAATGCATCTCCAGAATAATGGCAATTTTTAAAGACGGTCGAGTCACCATATGTTTTGCAAGTGTTTTCTAAGACCTGCTTGACTTTTGTCCTGGGTGTTAGTGTATTCATCCTGCAACAGCCAAGCTGTATCTGACTCAGCATGAAAGGGAACGTGAATCCTACTTACAGTGGCGCTTAAACCTTATACCCATAAAGAGTTTTCCAAGAGCACTCACATCTATTCTTCTTAATATCCCTCCCACATTAAGAAATGATTATCTAATACAGGGAGTAATCAGCTGATGCTCTTACTACAGTCATCCTCCTTGACAAAGCAGGGAAAAAAATACTCAACTCTGAAGCATGAGAAAGTCAAGGTTCAAAACATCCACATTTATTGAGATCAACGCAAATTTATTTAGATCTCGATGCCACAAGACCAAGTGCTGCCTCTTGATGCAGAAACGCCTTTCTGCTGGTAAAGTCAAAGCCCGTATTTCTGCAATGGGCCTCTACCAGGACACATGCAATGCCACAGCGAAGGACGCGCAGCCTGAAGTGCTGGAAGAAAAGCTGGCAACGGTTAAACGAGAACTAGTTTTAATGTTAACTTTAACATTTTACCATGCCAGAACATGGTGAAACACAGAAATTTCATGTTGTCCTGCTGTAGGAATTAAATAGCTTCTTGATTTGAAATATCGACATAGAAGTATGAACTAATAGATTATTAATTTATTACAGTATTAATAATAGCAGCAATAATATTAAGAATGGGCCCTAAGACAGAGCCAAGCGCGCCCTTCCAGGTGAGAACTGAACGGGCAGAGTTCAGGTGTGCACCAACAGCCATCTGGATCAATGCAAATTTGTTCACAACACGCGTTTTCTCATTTCATAACCCCTCTCAGATCCATCTTCTCTATATTACCCTGGGAAACGAGACTTGCAAGGGAAAAACAGGCATTCTTGCGGTTCTTAGGAGCAAAAATACATATGTGTAGAGTTATATGGAGGGCCAGAACACCTCCGATTGCTGAAGGCTAAATGAGTCATCCACTTCAGAAGAATGATCAGTAATTAAACAAGAATCTGTAAAGCTATTAAGTGCAAGTATCAGTTTCAACCTATGACACTGAAGGGAGAGAAGCTTCCTATGTAGTGAAACCATCGATACATCATACAGCGGAGTCACTTGCAAAATAACCTCTCACCTAAGGAAATTCTTCTCCTTAGGAAGCCAAACAAAAACAATCTAAAATATTTATTGCCATCAATTTCATCCCTTTTTCCATAAACTGCTTAAGAGACATGACATCATGCTAACTACCTAGACCCGTCTGGTTGATGATAGTCCCAGATTTCAGGTTGAAGACTAAACTGCAGGAGCATGGAAGGGTATGAATCTAGAGGTCACCACAGATGCTGAACACAAATCTGAGTCGCCAAAGCCAGAGCTGACACTCCAGCAAATACAGAGGGTCTGGCGGTGGCAGAGGCTGACGCCACAAAAACAAGTCTCGCAGTATTTTTGTCTTCCTTTCCGCCTCCTTGGACTGAAGTAGGAAGGCTTTCCTTTAAATGGACCAGACCGAATTGCTCCGTCCTCCAGTCCCTGTATTCATAGTTCTGCTTTCATATGGAAAGACATCTACACCATCTGAGCATATTTCCTGATGCGTTAGCAAAATAATTAGCAAGCCCCGTGCCCCGATGGGACATTACTGTCCGTTTTCCATCAGTTAGCATAGCAAGCTGCATCGCCCTTTGCTCCATGGTTTCTTCCTCCACATTGCTAGACCTGAGCTATACAATCTTCAGCCTTTAGTGCTTTACTGAAGTCCTTTTATACAGCTCATTTCTAAATCTTACTTGTCTAGAAGTATTTGTCCATTTTTCCCTTTCTAGCCCCTTACATCACTAAGTGCCAAGCACTTGGCAATCCAATATTCACAAATCAGGCTTCAAAAGACGCAATTCTGAATCGTCTTGACTAAGGTTGTGACAAGAAGGGGCACGGACCCTCAAACACATCACTCCCTGCTTCTGCAGGAAGGAGCAGATGGCCGACTTCCAGATGGCCGCCAACCTCGTCTCACCAATTTCAACATCTGTATCTTGAATTACATCTCAAAGGATGGTCCTGAGACAGACGGCAGGTCACTGCTCACAGCTCCCAGCTACATGGCTTATCCACAAGCCAAAGCATTTTGCAAAATGCAGAATGACAAGCCTGAAAAAAGGTTAAGACTAATTTAAGTTCGTAGCAGGGCACAGCTGAAAGAAGTTCAAAAGTAGACATTAAGGAGAAATCCATCTTAAATACATATATTTTAAGCGTATTCCAAATCAGACTTTTTCTCCCCAGCCGCAAACACCCCTTGCTTTCCACATGGCACCTTGTAAACCAAGGAAATGCCCCAGCACAGGTCATTTGTACCTAGCAGGAATTAAGATGCGAACCATGAAAACCCAACCGACCCCAATGGTTTTGCTTCCAGGTCATCCCACAGCTGCGAATGGGCTTCTTTTTCAGCTTCCAGACCAAAAGTCCGTAACAGCACTGCAAGAGCACTCACAAATGGGTTTGATCCAGCTTTTAAACATGATAAAATTCCCAAGACTCAGTGAAACAGCGGTCAATGAATTTTAGCTTGAAGCAGCCAAAGAGTAATTTGTGAGATCTGGGTACCAGCCTAATTTTAATGCAGCCACAAACTACATTGTTTCTTCATACGAACTTAATCCAACGCCTCTTTGGAGCAGTTAAAAAACTTCAAATCTACCAACAGAAAGGTAACAAAACAATTTCGACTGCCACAGTAAGGAGCCGGTACAAATTAATGATTTCATCAATTTTACAGCATATATTTTTCTATAGTTTATGTAATAAATTCAAAAATTAAAATGTTACTGCTTTCTTACTCTGAGTGCATAATCTCCTCAAGAAGACTATTTCCAGACATTTAAAAGAAAAGTGTATCTTACAATAGCAAAAGTGAGTATACCACATTTCAAAATCCATTAAAATATAAAATTCTGGTTACAGGCGCAACAATCTGCCTAATTAGTTTTTCCTAATTAGCAGGATGCTCTAACCTCTTAAATAAGACTTCTGTGGACAGAATGTTCCATATTGGTTATCCATCTGAGGAAAAAGCTAAAGAAGTACAGCTAATAGAACAAGCGTGGTTGGGCTTTGTGGTCAGCAGGCTGCTCTGGCGTGTTAATACTGGCAATCTGCAAAAACACGGAATATTCTACCTTAAATATACGACCGCTCACACGACAAACCCCTCCGTTAACACTGGCATTTTAGAGATAAAAGTGAAGATACTGCACAGGAGAGTTAATGAAGTTACAGTTTTAAATTCCACAGCACGTGCTAGGAGAGGTAAAAAAAACCAAAACAAACACACACTCAGTATGGACCAAAATACACTGAGGAAAAGTGAGCTAAAGAGATAACGGGACAGCAAATACCACAGCGATGCTGTAACAGCCCAGAGCGTGGCTGCGGGGTTGTTTTCCTCCACTGCAAGGCATTTACTTCGTGCACACAGTTTTTGCACCTTCCCCTTCATGATTCAGAGTCTTAGTATGTACCTAGCAACTAACAGGTAAGAATATTATCTTCGAGTCCCATCTTATCCAATAAAAAACATTCTCGTTATGACTATATATCGACTGTAATTCAAAGACTACCAGTTAAAAGAAATGCAGAGCCTCAGCAACATCTGTGGTCAGAGGCAGATGCTCGAGATAAAGAAAATTCAGGCCCCTGTTTTTTCTTAGGAGTTTTCAGAGCAGCTGCTGAGCTTCACCTCAACAGCTGAAATATCCTTTATACTGCTTAAAAACGCAGGAAGCACACAAGTATCTCAGCCTCCCTCCCTGCCACCAATTCATTCACCCCGCTCGCTCAGACGTACCGATCCACCCATGCTCTGAACACACTGGGCTCATCACCCACCAATGGACCTCTTGAAGGCACAGGAAAAATCTATTCTATCCTTCACTTTTTTCCAATCAGTATCTAAGACGACAGTCACGTGCAAAATATAATCTAAGAACAGTCCCTTGAAGAATGCCTGCTAACGGCAGGAGGTACAGAGACACCATAAATACTCTCTTCAAACACGCCTGAACTCCAGAGACCCCATGCAATCCACAATGTCAATGATCTTCCACGTTAACATTGGAAAATAGTATTTTAAAAGTATAGATGCCTACTTTTTAATACTGAATGTATACTCTACTCATCATAACATAGTATAGCACATTAAAATCTAGATTTTTTTTTCTGTATTGATAAGCAAAAATATATACAAGTATTTTTCAATTTATTTACACCAGAATGAGTATTAATTCAACGCAAGACCACTCTCTAGGTTCTCTGCTCCATGTCAAAAAAAAAAAAAAAACACACAACAAAAACAAAAAACACAAAGGAAGAAAAGTTAGGTTTTACCATTTCTAACTCAGGATGCAATTTTGAATAACAGCGTTAGACTCTGGTTTTCCCATTCTGAAACCGCTCTCTACCACCTCTGTCTAGAGAGCTTCTGTCTTCTTGGGCAAAACCTGAGATCTGGGTCTAAAGCACTTCAGACCTGAATGCTTCAACAGCCACAGCAAACACTAAAGTCTGATTCCAAAATAGCTTGAGGCCACAAGATTTGGCGTTGGATCTTTGCAAGGCTGGCATTAAACCTCACAAGAGTAAGCACTACTGCAAATCAGACTCCACCTGTATAGCGTGGAGTAGACGGTCACACAACAGTCTAGAGTAGCTAGCTATGAGGACTCTGTAACCAAGTCCTCTTCCATATAGGTCTCTTGACGAATATCTCAAAGACATCATCTAAAGTGATCAGTAAACACAATGGTCAATAGACCCCATACAACTGAACTTCACTCCCAATTAGGATACTGAAGTTTTGTGAAAGTAATGGAGGGAAACGGCAAAACCAGCAGGATCAGCAGGCATGACCTGTATGATACACGGGCAGGTATGAAGTTACTATTTGCTCCTGGGATAACTGAGAGTCAGTTATATCAAGAGATGCGTAACACCTAATGGCAATACCGGGCTAACTCAAGTTACTCCCAAAGCACCCACCCAACTTCTTTTTGCTCCCACTTTGATACCACACAGCTAAGACTTGTGGATGTAACAATAATTCAGAACCAACTTCAGTCTAGGATGAGGATAGCATAAACGAGTAATTTAAGGGCTAAAGTCAAAAAAAAGAACAAACAAGAAAAAGGTCAGCCTACTACCGAAGACCAAAAAACTTCAAAAACTTGCCAAATATGGCAAAATAGGCTGTTTTTAGAGAACCCCTGCAAGCTATCTAGCCAAAACCTTTACCCCTCCCCATGCACACCTATTAACCTTCAACATGAGCCTCAGCCTGCTTCAAGACGAACTGGACATCCTTGAAGGAAAACAGGTCTAAAGCACACATTTTTTTTTTTGTCAATGGCTACAAGGTAGAGAGAAGCTGTGTCTGGCACTGTAAACAGGACAATGTAGCATACCTCCTTCAGGAAGAACATCTTATTTTGGCTGATCTACAATTTATTACTGTATAGCTATAGCAAGAGAAATTCTCCTTCTCAGTTAATTTAGGAATCATTTCACTCTAAAAAGGTAAATAAAATAAAAGATAATGCCTTCGTTACAATTCTCCCCGAAATTCATCTCCTCTTCTTGCATAGGTTTAGTATCCTTAGCACTATTTCTCCAAATTCATTTGGCATATAAAACTTTTAGCTGTTACGTTTTTAATAAAATTGATTACCAGGAAATTTCTGCATATGCACAGTTTAAAATAATTCTGTTCCTCAGGGTTTAAACATAGAGATGTCGCTACGCATGATAACTGTTCCCTGTTTAGTGAGTTACAACTATTCTGTCACGAGTAGGAAATGCATTTTGCTCACAAAAGCCAAAGGCACTGTCAAACCTGCAGCAATCTGCAGAACAGTAGGAAAAAAAAAATGCCTGCAAACTAACTGCTACTAGATAATGGTCCCATTTATCATTCTTAAATTCCATCTTTAATTAAAAATGGGATATTCTCTTACATAAATAAAAAATTGCAGATGTTCTCAAATTACTCCTCTTCAATTTTTTTAATTCTTCCATATATATAATATACCTAGCATTATATGGATTCCAAGATTTCGTTATTACATAATACTTAATTCCATGAAGATTTTTCCACATTCCAAATAGACACACATCTTCATTATATGCAGAATACATGTTAAAAAAAACCAAAGAAAACACAAGTTAACAAAACTCATAGAAATAACACTTAACTGCAACAAAAATTAAAGTTGATACACATTTTCTATTATTTTACTTATAATGATTTACACCTTTTTTAAAAACCCTTTGATAAATCATTATTTTGAACAATTTAAGTAGTTACATCAGGTAAAATTGGTGTGAGAGAAACATCAGGCCCACTATAGATAACGTCTTTCCTCACAGTAATTATTAGAAACAATACTGTTAACAGGTATAAATTCTTCCAATAATTCTTCTGCAAAAAGAAAATCACGTATTTGCTTTTGATGTTGCGTCCACTGCTGTTTCCTTCGTTTTCTTCAAGTTGCTGTTAGACAGAAATATAAGCCCCAGCGTGCAACAAGTAAAACAGAAATTAAGAGAGCTAAAATGAAAAATGATGAACATGTAGGCAAGGTTATAAACATAAACAATTAAAAAAAACCTGCTCTGCAATGGAAAGCATTCTTTAAAATGACTGTGTCCACTGGACCATCTGAGTATGTGTGCAGGAGGAAGGGAGGAAAAGACAGGGACAAAGGACAAAGGCAAGAAAGGGAAAATACTGTCCGAGGGAATAAGGAGATTGCAAAAACCTTCATTATAGAATGACAAACAAAACCAAAAGCCTTTTGGTTGCTTTGTATTTATCAAAGATATTCAAACGAATAGACATAATTTACATAGATTCTCAATATTTTTTTTGAAGATAGGGTAAATTTATCATCATAATGACTCAAAGCATACCAATAACAGGTATCATTCCCAAGATATTTGGGCTGAGCAGTGTAAGAGGGAAGAGGAGGAGGAAATAAACTGATCAAACTGCAGTTTGGGGGAGTCAGAAGTCCATCTTAAATTAAACACATTCCATCGCACCATAATTTGGCGTATAGATTGTAATCAAACTACAGCCTAGGTGTATGGTGTATGTTTAGGGAAATGACACCATAAACCACAAAATCAAGTATTTTACAGGTCAATTTAGGTTAGCATTTCAGTTTGATTCAGAAGAGCAGTTATGAAGCGGACCCTCACAACCATCCTCGCTTAGCGTCCCTCAGCTCACACCAGACTGGTCGTCAAGATTATGAACTTCAGAAACTCAGACAGGAGGCGATGCTCCTGGAGAGCGCTGAATGGACTCCAGACTCATCTTATGGACACTCGGTCCTTAAGAACTAGGCTACACCTAGTCGGAAGTAAAACCCCCTGAAATAACACATTGTGTGGACGCTGGACCAGGAGCACCATTTCACTCTACTGCCTCTCCACAACCCTATCAATTTGTGCTAGTTGGTAACAGGTACCACCTGCTTATGTGGTCATGGGCATGTTACAATTTCATGTACAGTTGTAATCTCCGAGTAATCAAGGTGATAAAACCAGAAAACGCCTTTGGGCACATTTTCTAGAGTGACCATGGACCTGGTTAGTGCCTTCAAAATCCACACTGAAACTGATGGACACCCACAGGAGATGCTAAGAGCCCACAGCTGGTGTGAAAAAGCATCTGTAGATATACTGCTCGAACTTCCAGTCTGTGCCACCCAAGCACATCAGAGAAAGCCCCTACCCAGTGGTCACGGCGGTTGTAGTCAGCGGAGCCAAGGTGAGGAGTTATGGTGCGAGTGGAAGCAAAACCAGCTGAGGAAGGTACCGAGCTCTCGGGCACGGGCGCTCGGGCTGAGCTGGCTAACTAAAGGTAACCAGGTAACTGAATTCTTGGACTGGTGTAGACTGGCAACTGAGATGTCCCCAGCTACCTGAACCAAGACTTTCAAACTTCAATATACTTGGGTCAGGTTAATGCTTGCAGAAAGAAAAAAAAAAAAATATTAACGGTAATGTAGGTCTTCTCCCAAAACTGTTTTGCTAAAAACAGTTTGCATAACATGAAATTTCTTTTCATTGTGTATCAATTCACGAAATGCAGCCAGGCTGTGAGTACTTATTAACAAAGATAGTTATTTATGACACTGGAATATAAAGCTATAAATCCAAATCATGTGCAAACCAAGTATCTGAAAAAAAATTTGTATCATTTACTTCTTCAGTGCAAAAAAAATAATTTGAGATTAGGAAAAAAGCAGCACATAAAAAAAAGAAAAAAAAAAATCAAGATTTTACTCTTTATTAGATGCAAACCAGAAGCTTTGTTTCTTTCCCTTTGGAAGATCAAATTAGCGTTATGGACTAGAATGACAATGAATTATAGAAAGTATCATATCCTTTACAATATAGTACTGCATATGTTTGTTATTCGAAAATAGAAATGTAATCCATAACTAATCTAGAAATAAAATATATACACAGCAACCATTTAAAAGGACAGATAAAATACTCATTAAAATCCTAAGTGTAGAAATACTGAATCATAATGCACAATTTCATTACATTTTACTGCCAGCAATGTAAATATCAATTCTCCAGGTGATTCATAAAATTCGTTTTAGAAAGAAAAATAAGGATTTCACCCGGCACTCGAGAACATAAAGGAAAACACATGCTAGGGTTTGAAAAAACAGACTGTTCTTTCCTCGTCTCATCAGAACATTTTTCTGAAATTTCAGCAAATCTTTTACACATCAAACGGACAACTGCCATTTCACATTAGCACTTTCTACAGATCACCCAACAGTCCCAACCAGCGTCCTCCCCGGTCCTGCACCTCTCCTTCCGTTGTGCTCATCATTCCCATCTTATTTCTGCCAAATTTGAGATCATATATATACTTCCACGGACTTCAAAGGAAGGCACCTGCATTTAAATTAATCTAAAACCTCTTTTAACTATCCAAATTGTGAAATTGCCTAATAACAACACTGTATTAAAAAAAAGGCATGTTGGACAAATTAAACAACTAAAGTTTTTGGAGGGAAGCGTGCATGGGGGGGTTTCCACACAAAAACGTAAAGAAAACCTGTCACTTTTAAAATGAATAGCTACCATCTGCCAGCATTTTATCTGAGGCAAAGTTGATTAATGCAAAGTGAATGTTTAAGATCACATTGCTGTCTGACTGAATAAATTTCAGGTAGTTTACTTAGGAAATTATTTGTCCTGTTTCTTAAAAGAGGGGTTTTTTTGTTGTTATTGGATTCCTCCCCCCCAAGTTTTTATGTAGCCAGACCTAAGAATAAAAACATTTGCTCTTAAATCGCCGTACTGTACGAGGACTTTGAGCGCCAGAACATTGTTTCTGGCCCCTCTGTGCCGCGGCAGCGAAGTAATTAATCTGCCTGACAAAGGAGATCCCACCTCTTTCGCCAGCTTCATGAAAACTTTCAGGCAGCCTCTCTCCATCATACTGAAAAGTAAATTTTAGCAGTCTAATTGTGAGCAGAGAAACCACAGCAGTGCTGTTACCCTCAACAGGAAATGATTTTGCCCTTAGACCTTACCTAATTTTTTACTGGATTACTTAATTTTTTTACTGGATTAATTTTTTACCAGATTACTTAATTTTTTACCTTTATTTACAGTATCTTCCCGATTAAAAAAAAATAAATCGATTACGGAATTTAAACATTTTTCTTTTAACTTTATCAAAGCATTGCTTTATATTAGTGTTCTGATAAAAATCACTCTCAAATACATTCGACTATATGCTTTTCCTTAGAAGTTTACTTTGAACGATAACATTTTCAGAAGAAGTTTTCAGAGCAGATTTTGGGCGATACTCATCTAAATCACACAAACCCCAGTTTTACATGTACGTTCCCACATTATGTACTTCCAGCATCAGATGGCCTCCAAGTTCTCCCTCATCAGAGAGAATTTCACACCCGTTATTCAAGCTGGGACACCCTCTATCTTCCAGGGCTACAGAAGTGGAGGGCATCATCTGTGATAAGTGGTGGAGCTTCATGCCGATCCATATGGACTTATATTCTCTTTGCTTACACTTTAAGCTGGCTGGACACCAGCCAGCTCTGGTCAGAAGTCACAAAGTTGTTTTAGCTCGGTACATGGTGCCTGTGTCTCGTATCTCGGTAGGGTTTATTGGTTTAGGCTCAACGTGGCGCTAGGATGGCCATCTGGCCCCCGGTGCGAAGCTAGCTCCCAACCAGCTAGTTTAAAGCGTGGGCAGGGTGAATGTGTATGCGTTTGCACAAGCCCGTGTGAACTAACCTTGGTGAACTTAACTGATTTGTTTTTAAAAAAAAAAAAAAAAAAAAAAAAGGCAAGCAAGTTTAGCAATAATGACGTTAAAGTAATGACCCTTTACTCAGCTAGGCAGCGTGCAAGAGGAGCACAGGACCAAGCAATGTCTCCTGCACCCTCCGTTCAGTGTGCTTTGCCCCTTTAAATGAAGGATTTCTGTCATTCCTGGCTTGGACATCTCTACAGCAAGATAAAAATGTCATTATTTGTACCCATCAGTGAGGCTATAGAAATGAGTAAGTTACACCCACATGGTATTTTTAATCAAAGAGGAGACCTGAACCCTGACTTTAGGGGATACTGGCTGTTAGATTTAGTCACCTTATTTCTTCATGCCTTTATATCAACTAATCAAAGTACAAAAGACAACTCACCAGTCTACTCTCTAGGAGCACGTTCCACTGCATCTGACATAAAACTGCAGTTAAAACACACAAACGCTTCTTAACTTTACACTGAGCAACAAAGAAACGGCCTGAAACTAAGAGCAGCTCTGGGCAGAAAATTATTCAGCAATTCCAAGGAGGTGAGCCACGTCCCATCTTCAAACCTAACGAAGCTGAGCAGTAAGACCAAAATACACACTCTTAGTAGTCGATACCATAAATGAGATTCAAGTTTTATTTACCTATATACAGAAGCAAACATCATAAAATACGCCAAAAAAAATAGTATCAGGTAAACTTTTTTTTTTAATTTGCAGGTACATGGTTATCTTTTATTTAACTAATGTACTACTCACACATACAATTTATTTATTTCTTACCTGAGTGTTATTAGGGCCAAATTCTGGGAAGGCCTCTAATGCAGGGACATTATTCCACTTCCCACAAGGATTATAAAAAGATGTACTTCCAGTATTTGACATGAAGACGTAAAAAGAAACGTTCCCAGCACAAATGGGCATCTATGTATTCAGCTTTAATGAAAAGGCTGAAATTTGCCCTGCCTTGCTTCAATTCACATCTTCAAACATCCTCCCCAGGACATATTACGTGCAGGTATCTTTTTGAAAAGAATATATCTAGAAAACAGTAAGTACTTTAGCTTACGAACGCTCGCACATGCAAGCTGCGTTATGTTTTCAGTGGGACTGAACTACTCACTGAAATAAAAATTTACGGGATCACTGTTTTTAAGATGACATTTAGGCGACACCAGTCCATCAGTTAGTAAAGAATTCACTCTATAATAACGCATTTTCTCCTTATAGAACAGAATGAAAGCATCAGATCAGAAACAATCCTAAATCTAGTAGTCTTAACAGGTTACTTGGGAAAAAAACAAAAAAAAAAAAACCAAACAAAACTAAAACCCAACACACATCTACATTATATACTGTTGGAATATACTATACATTGCTGAACACCACCACCCCCCCCATTTGTTTTTTTTTTTCCCGAGCTCTATTAATTGAAAACAATGATTTGTTTTCTCTTTTGTAAAATGTAAAAAGCATAGAGTTTGTCTTTAAAATATAGTTGTCAAATATCAAGGGGTATATATATGCTAACATTTACCCTAGGGGTATTTCAGGGCGAGAGTCTGTTACAAACAAAATCTTTATTCATATGAACAGCTACCTGGGGGGCAATACTGAATGTTACACATAATATTTATATATATATATTTAAAATAATCTAGCAGTGCTATTAAAACAAACTGGAAGCTACACTGCATTTAGTCTCTCCGTTTTGCAGATCTAAGTCTTATACTACTAACTTTTTTTGTTTTGAATTACTTTCTGTAGAGGATAGTCCCTAAAATATAAAATGCTTTTGTCTAGTGTGTCATATCAACTGTTTTATTATTTGAACTGTAAAAGATCATTCATGGTAATAAAGAATAGAATTACAGAACAAAGAAAAGTAATGGGTTTTTTAATTACTAAATTCTGCAACAGTATTTTCAAATTTGAGAACTTTCCTTGAATTAAAAAGAAAAAAAAAAAGACTAAAAAAATTCTTTTTTGTTACATGCTTTCTAAAAATTACTGAATGGTCACTATGTGCTATGGAAAACGACTTTAGACAAGATCAGACATCTACATTTATCAGAGAATTTAAGCTGTCTGAAGCAAGTTGGGAGACAAAGCAGACAACGCAGCAGCTCTGCAGACTGCCAGCAGCCTGAGGAGGTCACATCTATCTGCTGGACCTTCCTAATTTACGGAATGAAGATGATAACATTCTATCAACTGCTAACAAAACTCTGGAATTGTTGAAAAACTTGTCTAGAGAAAGCAGACAGTAATTCTGCCCTTTTTGAGTACGTTTCAAAGGCCGTGAGTTGGAAATTGCCACCACAAGGATGAAACTCCTTGTACTAATGCAACGTCCAAACAGACACCTTCTTTCCAATTAAGGAAAAATCATGTGAGTGTCTCTATAGCAATTAAGAAAGCTCTTAAAAATGCTCAGCTCTGTGGCTGCTGTACATCAATATATTAGACCATTTCAAATTTACTAGCCAAGTAAGCCACCTTCAAAAACCTCCTTCCAAGTTGGAGGGACCTGCTGTGTGCCTGATCTTCCCCATTCATCAGGGCTTCTGTCCTCCTTTAAGAAGATGAATGAAGACGTGAGCTGGTTTAACAACACCCTGCACAATGAAGCCACGAAAACAGAAAAGCAACGTTTTTCTAAAGAAACACAGAACAGCCTTTGCATCGGGGAAACAACAGAAATCTATGCAGTGCTGCAGATAAAATACTAAGTGTCCGACACCTTCCGTAATAGCTACATGTGTTCCCCTTGAAGGGTGAGGGCACCTTCTTCTCCCTGTGACAATTCTGGGTAAATCTCATTTTTGCATGGGAACATCATTTTATTGAACACCAAGACACTGACCGCATGGTTGACAACAGTAACATTAGATGCACTGCCCGTTATCAATTCGGCTTTAAGCCCTGCTCACGGGAGTACATGTCTGTTCTCCATTAGAAGTATTTGCAAGTTCATCACATAAACTCTCTGGTCACTGCAGAATATCTGAATTTAACAGCTATGATTCTGCACTATTTAGTCTGCTTCAAAAGCACTTTTTAAGACTGTTCCTTAACTCTCTGAACTTCACTTGAAAACTAACAAACCTGCTTCCTTCCCATAATCAACTTGTATGTATAAAAGCACAGATCTTTTAAAACGTATGTATACTACTGCTGCAAAGATGTATAGCAATATCAGACTTACTAGCATCAGTATTCTCTCTCATACATACCAGCACCTTGAAGTAAAATACAGTTTGAAAATAAAAATTTAGTAATGCAGCTCCGTTACCAAGTGTTTGCACTCGAAATATTTGTGACCCTTCTGTATTATTAAATGCACAAATAGAAACAAGGTATTTATGAAATGTCACATTTACGAAAATCACTTATAAAAGAAAATTTTTATTCTATAAATAATGTCAATATTATAAATAATGCAAACGTGGTATTTCCCATGCCCTCACAAGAAGGTTGAAATATTTAAGTGTGTAATGCAACACACACACACTCTTGCCAGTTACCAATGAGAATTTTGTCTTAAACTACTACCTGGGAAGCAGATCTTAAATGGTTACTAGCAAGCTAAAAATAAAAGAATCAATGTTAATTTTAATCAATGATTTTTCTAATAGGAGAGAGTAGTTAGCCTCATTAGGTTGTAGTCTTATGCACTTATACTTTCAATTTAAGAAAACACTTGAAACATTCAATTACAAAACAAACATTAAAAATGTGCAAGTAAAGTAGAAGGTACCTCTAATCAGTTTTCCTCTCACCAGTCACATCAGCCCTCGTTCCTAAAATTTTATCCTGCCTGCGAGGATAAGGTACATACTCTTTTTTAAACATCGCATCTTTGTGAACTTTGACTATTTGATTCTGTCTGATCAAACCCTAACAGCAACACCAAAGGAAAAGCTCTCCTCTTTTTAAGATGCTCTATTGGTTAGACCAGATTTATTTGCTGTCAGTAAAGGTTATATTTGCACTTAAGTCTATGACAGATTGCAAGTTTATTAACTTCAAGTGAGTTTTCAAGCTGCTGGGTTGAGTTTTTTTTTTCTTGGGTTGTTGGGTTTTTTTTGTGGGGTTTTCGGTTTTTTTTGTCATCATTCCCTCCCCCTTCCCCCAAGATGTGGGTTATTTGACAAATTGGAGTTAAGTTATCTTAGGTCAATGTAACTGTAAGTTAAACTAATGAAATGTATGTCTATGAGTGATGTCTGATTAGTTTAATACAGTTAGTGCTGGACAGCTTGGGCTGCTGACCTTGAAGGAACACAGATAACATTGCGATGCGTTGGAGGATGTGGTTGTAATACAAGACAAATTTACATAACAGTTTGTCATATACACTCCTCCAAAACAAAATTGTTGCAAAAGGAAAGCAATAGGAAACCAACGCTAAATGCCTCGCACAAGACAAACCGGGGAAAATTAATTATAACATTTGGCTTGCAATGGGATCTTATTTTAAATGCAAGCCAGAAGCAGGCGCAGAAAAGGTGTACATTTATCAGTATGCATTCCAAAATGGATTAGACATTGTGTTGGGTAACACTGTTCAAATGCAGCCTTCTATAGCACAAGATCTACTCTTGAAAAAGAATATTGCTTCCCCAGCCAACTATGTCTACTTGCTCCTGGTAACAAATACCAGACCCAGTTCTGAACTGTAACTAGTTAGCGCATCATTTAGGGGTGCTCAGAGTCCTGCTGAAGTTCATTCTGTGGCTGAAAAGCAGCTGCTAGCGCTAAAACATCCCCGTGCATGAACGGTCTCTCTCCACGAAGGTGCAAAGTCAACTGAGTGCACATTTACTACCCACGCCGTGGTGCTCTGCTACGCGCCCCGAGCGGAGCACGCACCGCGCCACGTGATACGTCGCTGCTCCATACAATCATCTTACCACATCTCAACTCATCAGGTAGACCAAGCAAAAACGCTGGGTTTAAAGACAGCCTGGTTCTGGAGTGACTGATTCTCACCACATGATAGCTATCTGTTGACCTAAATAGTCTGCTTTTATCAGTCCAGGTTCTAGCTGGTAGAAATTTGCCACTTACATAAATGCATAATTGACATCCACAGTTGCTGGCACATTACAGAACCGGACCATCATTAAGATAAAACTGCTCCAGGTCAGCCTGAGTAGTACACTCTCATAAATCAGACTTCCTAACAGATACATCGGAGGGCAACTGAGGAAGCTTGGAGTATTCACATCTGTGCCATCTTTCAACCTAATCTGAGAAGCACAGTTTAAATCTTTCAGTATTACTGAATTCACTTGGTAATTTTAAAATAAGATGTACGTATACATGTACACAAACAGGTATCCATATACTTGCACTCTTAGAGACTTTCAAGGACTGGCAATGCAAGACAAAGCAGTCTGAGAAACTCTCAAAGATGGCGGTAATTTCCCATATTTATATCCCACGAAGTCAACGCAAAAAACTTGTATTGTCCACTGTAAGTCTCCATTGCAAGTCTCCATTTGCTTGCGCATATACGCTTGCATGCACAGAACTGAAGATTCAGCTCAAGAGACCTGGCTGAAGGCCCCTCTGTAATTTGAGCTCTGAAATTATTCAGTTCCTGGGTTACCTGTAATCAGCACTTGTTGGCACTGTTTGCATGAAATAAAGAGCAGAGGTCCGGGCTTTCCAATGCCACTTCTTGGCAGGGAGTGTACAGAGGACACAGTCTTCTTGCAGCTCTTCCTGGAGAAGATCCATCAGCTGTTTGTGGGAACCACCATAAAAGGCTTCAATGAGAAGAACGCTCATTTTCCAAGTACTTCAGATCCGTTTGGATTCTGAAAATGACAGCAGAGAAATATTTCACTTTAGAAATACACCTTGTTTTATTTTATTTAAGAAAAGGATACTGGAAAAAGCAGAAACATATTGCAAGGCCTTACAGTGTCTTCGTTTTTCCCATGATATTAATCCTTCATATTATATTAATGAGTTTACTTCAGAAAAGGCTACTTAACAATTATCATGACAAAATTATCACAGCTATTAGTTTCAACCATTAGAAGATAGAGTGTGTCATTTTTAAATGAATCAAAACGTGCAAGACTTCAAAAAAAACACCTGTGTTTTTAATTTATTGTTTTGTTTTCAATCAGATATTTAAAAGCAGCTTTACTTTACACACTCTTAAGTATATTCTTCCATACGTTAGGGGATATGCCCATACAAGGTAATTTATTCGTTTTTATATAAGTTTCTACCTTTTCCCGGCAGTAGATAAAGCTAAAGAACAATTCAAACATACTTCAGCCCCAACAGTTTCAAATAATGGTAATTTGGCCAAGTGACTTGAAACCAGAAAGCAACCTGGGGAGATGCAGTGTGAGCATCCCCCGGGACTCTCTCCTGCATCACTGGGAGCTGGGCTCACCACCCGAGCAACACTCTCAGACCCTAGAGGAGATGTAAACCATGTTATTTTTTGAGTACTCCAAAATGGCTGGAAGAGAACAGTACCGCAGGCTTAAGGAAGCTCTCCGATGAGAAGCCACAGAGCTGCTCACAAACAGGATGCAAAACGTGCTGCCCGAAGTGAAGGGAAAGATGAAAACCCTGTGACTATTGCTCATCTCGTTCCTGAGTCACAGGCTCGGGGTACTGAAAAGCTGCTTTTCAGATGCTTCGAGCAAAACCATCGCATACAAAAGCTGAAAACAAAACCCTGAAAGGTATTTGCCATCCATGACTGCCTTTCTGATGGTTTCCTTCTCAACATGCCCTAACAAGGGAGGACTCTCCGTTAAACTTATCTGCTCGGGCTTCATGTTTGATGCTGTATATTGCAAGACCATACATCCATTTCCTGACCTGTAAGTTCTAGTGGTTTCAGACTGTAATCCTTATCTTCTCAAAGCCTCTGGTGACGAGAAGTGAGAATTCAACAGAGAACTACATACTCTCCAGAAAATCTCAATCATCATCTCAACCTTGAAATCTAGTTAAATTCAAATTCAGGTTACAAAAACTATGTATTCTGTAATGAGAGGGCAGAAAACAGAAGGGGGGGAAAAAACAAAACCAAACCAAACAAAACAGACAACTTACAAGTGCATTGTAGCTATCAAAAGATCAACTAGCCAGCAACTAAAATCCAAACACTGAAGAAATTTAATTGGAAGATAAAATATAAGAAATCTCTAGATAGCTTTGAGTCATTGGCCCATCACGGTGCAAGCTGAAACAGCAATGTGGGTCTCCTGGGTCATTACAGATCAATCGGCGAGACAAAGTATTCCATGCTCCGACTTTCTTGCCATAATCCAGCCTGGATTCAGGTTATAATTTGCTCTATTATTCACCCCCACACACTGTTACAAATAAATTATTTTTTTGGACAAATACGTTCCTTTCAAAAGAAAAAATGAGAGCCTTCTGGAAGCAGAGACTTCGCTCCATTTTGGCGCTTGCTTCTTTTCAGGTAGCAAAGCAGATTCTGATCTCTTTTCCACTGACCTAATTTCAAAAATCACACTTTTGATATCACTGACGTTTTCTGAATTTACAATGATGTAACCGAAATTATACTCCCTACTCCAAAGCCCTTTTGCAGCCTGCGGGGTAATAACTGCTATAAAAACACAAGCTGTGTTTTAGAATATGCACTATTCACCTAAAGAATAATTTGTAATTAATCATGCTACGCTTGTCATCAAATGTCGCCGAAAATTTAACTCAAAGGGCTAGAGGGAAGCATTTTGCAAATTCAGTCCCTAAAAAAAGGGGTACGTGAAAAGTTGGTAAATGCCACTGAGTCAGTCACTCAGGGAGAATGAGTTGCAGTTAATTTACAAATCATTAGTGCAATCAGTAATAAAGTAATCCGTTCGTGAAATATCTGATCAAATGGCACTTCATCAGACTAGTTCTGAAACCAGTTTTATCGCTAGGTTTAGCTGAATCGACAATGTGCTCTTTGGTTTTATTTTGCAACAGTTTTCACTGTACATCCCTTATGGGGACAGAGAATGACTGTACGTGCTGACGGTAAGAGACTTTTTCAGTTCTCAGGTTTCCTTCTTGCTTAAAGATCCTGACATTTAGGTTACTCTGCCTTTATCTTATCTTTAGATCTATTAATAAAAACGTGTTATGCAAATATTACACAAATATTGCCATACAATAAACTCCCTTTGGCTATTGACATTGGGAAACTGGGTTGAAATTGTGGCTGCATCATCGAGTGGGTGTTGGATGGTTCTCGCTGCTTAATTCTTCACAGTAACGCTCGGAGACCCCACGGCAGCAGCACACACGGGTGAAAACCAGCAATGACACATTTTTCTCGAGATAATCTGAAGCTCAAAGGCTTTCTTACAGCACTCTTGCTCCCCCAAAATTTAGGTACTGCTCACTAAAATCCTCACTAGCACTTGTAGGATTCCAGTGTTGTGCTATCTTTATACATTAACAGCAATATACATCAAATTCAATTTAGAAAAAATGTTATATAAGGAGCAACTACGGCACGTTTTGTTCTTGTTTTGTTTTTTACAAGATGCTACTTAAATATGAAACTACTACAGAATAATAGCAGCACAATATATGTCACGCTGACTTCAGGGAACAATGAAAAAGCCAATAAATCTTCTGTTTTAAAAAGATCCACTGATAATGCAAAGGAAATTATATTATATATAACTAATAATTTCTTGTATTTAAAAAGGCACAGAGGAGGTAGGACACAGTCATTTACCTCATATTTCACCCACATGACTTCCAGTTTTGTTCACATACAAAAATAACATCTATTATTTTTGCTTTATTTCCCTTGACCTAGCCAAGTTAAGGTAAATATGTACGATATACTCCTCGGAGGTCTCGAAAAGACACAGCTGATAAATGGCCTGAGAACATTCACCGTATCTGATGGAATGCAATCCTCAATTAAATATAAATCACTCCAGGTATTCTTTTCCCCGTTTCAAAGAAAACAACAAATTTTAGAAAAACAGAACTGCTTCCCCTTTCTCATTACAGTGCTTCCTCTCTGGAGCCAGCAATCCTGGGTGTTCCTCTAACAGCTCAACCCCTTCTGCAGGGCTGCAGCACCCTTTGCTCTGAAAATCTGTTACTCTGCCTACACCAAACGTAGCAGCCCGTTCTTCAGCATATACATTGATAAGAAACTATCCAAAATAAGAAAATCCTCCCAAGTGGTAACAGTTCAAAAATGACACGACTAATACAGAGGTATATTAAAGTACTGAGAAATTTAGGTAGGTAATTTAGGTGCTGCCTCAAAGCCACCATCTCACAGTGACATTCGTCGAGGACTTTTCTCATTTGCTTCACCTCTGCTGCACGGTGAGCACGTTGCAGAAAAATGGCAAGTGATGGAGTCCCTAAATGGGCCGCTGCTGTCCGACCCAATAATTTTCCTTGAAAGAAATTCTGAGTACTATAACAGAAAAATAAATAAATACTTTAATGGCATGGAAGAAGTAACTGTTCAACCAGCCACAGAAACCATGGCTTCTTTTTAAACTCTAGGTGAACGCCAACTACAGTATTTTTGTTAACCAACCTAGGTAGAGAAAACTCATCATTTTCCATGATTTATTAAAGCACACACATTCACTCTGTCTTGTAAACAGAAGCGTGGTTTCACAAACACCAGCACAGCTCACATCAGAAAGCCTAATTAGCTCCATTCGTTGACGTATTCAGACAACATAAATTACAAATCATGTTTAAATATCTGTCCGACAAAATAGTCGAGCAACAATCCAAAAACCAAAGGAATAATTGTTAATATATTCCATAGGTAGAGCGCTGCTATTAGTTACAGGAAATAAGGTATATGGTTTCAGTAATGATTGTTTTAACGGTCACAGTCCCACACGTATGAGAAATTTATTCCACCACTGAATCCAGAGCACACGTGGTTCAGTATCTTGTAACTCAACCAACTACAAAACCCATCAGGTATGCACTGTGGACATAAACACACTTATAACCTTTGATGATTTCCGATAAACGCACCGTAACACCCAATACAGGCAAAAACTTTTCACGTTCCGCATTCCGATCAAACGGGATTTTCCAAAAGACTATTACGGGGTCTTTACCTTTCCTCCTCTGCCCCTGCTCCCTCCCAGCCCCACACAATGCACTCATCCGAAGTGTGGATGCGGTGTGTACACAGACACAAACCTAGATTGAAAGAGCCTGCGTTACCCTCCCACTCATGACAATGACTCACCGAAACCCCAGAGCTATACCTTAAACACAATCACATTTTAATGTTTGACCAAAATTTAACTCGTATTTAGATCACCCAAAAGTACCGGCTCTAAGGTTTGTCATTACTAAACTGTAAGTGCACAAAGCGAGAATGCCACTTAATTTATCTTTTATATAAATCAACGGGAAAAAGCAAGAAATTCTCTACCTCTTTTGAGAATGCGGTAAACCAAAATTGTTCACCTTTATTTGGACGTCTGCATCAGCACTAATATTAATTTACTGGTGATACCCATAAACCACAGTCTGCCCCATCCACACAACCTGAGAGCTGCAAACACCTACAGAGCACCCAAAACCAGTATCACCTGCAGGCGTCAGGGATGCTGAAACGCTGTCTACGTTGAAACCTGTATGGATTGCACTGCCGGGGTTTGTTCCACTAAACACTAAAATACAACAGTTAATTTCACTTTGCTTATTACCCACATACTCAATTCCCAGCCAGAAATAAAACTAGAGTGAACGGGAGAAAGTGACCACTAAGTCCCAGTGGTCTCAGGTAAGGATTCCCCCACCTGGGAATTCAGCCTCCAAATCCCTTTTAGTGTAAGCCTCATTTATGATACTTACTTGAAGTACTTGCTTAAAGGACTGTTAAGTTCTTCTTCTCTGCACTATTTTAAGATTACTGTAAATACACACATATTGAAAAATCAGATACTTGCAATAAACTTTAAAATACGCAATTATTAATCTTTTTTTCTCATTCTACGCCGCCAGATCAGAGCGTGGGGCAGGCGTGCATCCCGTATAGGTGAGAAGCACAGCGGCGCTTGAGATGATGCAAATAGAATTGCAAACGATAGAATTTTAAAAGAATTGTTTTGATCTTAACTAAAAAGCAAACTGAGAGGATCGCCAGGTTCAGTTCTTACAGCTGTGCCTTCAACCCTGAAACGCAACAACAGGAATTTAAAGTTACCGTTTAAAGACGTCCCACGGCTATTAATCCAGAGACACCCTGACACAAGAGGCTGTAATGGCTCGTTTTGGAGTCTACATATTTAGAAAGTAACATGCTGTAAAATCTGCACATTATCCTGTGCATGCTAAGTAAACAATGTATCTATAAATCCTTATGAAGAGGTTGTTAATGCATATGCAGAGCATGCATTTTAAAACTCAGTATTTAAATTGTTTTATTATTTTATCTATGCAAAGGCACTAATGGCCTTCATCGTTTCTTGCCGTAAATTAAATTTGGGGTTTTTTCAGCTATAGAAAAGCAACAAAATTTAATCCTTAGAATTTTCTTTTCACCTTCTTTCCTGACAGTCTAAGATTGTCATAAATACTTTGCATTCATACTTCTAGCCGTCCTCAATCAACATCTTTGAAGATCTTAATCTATACTGAATAAAGTAAATTATTGCAATTTTTTTTTTTTTCCCCAGTGGAAAAAAAACATCTGCGTATCACATTTATGGTTAACTGAAAACCACACAGAGCCACACTACCTCGGCGGGGAAGCATACATCCCCCTTTGGAGCAGAGTGCTGAAAAGACGTTTTCAGGGAAATGTCACTGACCGATCCGATGCCCAGTACATTGCGAAGCGCAATTACAATACACAGCTCGGTTTGCACGTCTCTAATTGACCTCCCAGGTGGTGTACGTGGGACGAAGTACGACTCAGAACAGAGTATCAGGGAAAATAAAGAGCCTGTAAACTATTTTTGTGAGTTCAGGTTAACAAAGGCAAAGTATTTTTCATATTTAATTAGGAGAAAGTTTTCTTCATTTCTAAGCCAAAAGAGAAGGGGAAAAGACAAAGAAGAGGTGTGATGGAGACCCAGGGGCCACGACTGCCCATCGCCAGCAAACTGGTTTACTCTTCCACAGAGTTTGTTCCTCTGCTTCCTTCCTTTAATGGTCCCAACAGATTTACAGAAGTAGAGATGAGTGTGCTGCAGAGCAGTAGATATTAAACAATCAATTATCTTCACAAAAAGTTCTAACATTATTTTGGGCAGCTCTTCAGCCAGTAAAAGGTTTTTTCAAAAAAACCAGTACAGATCTAATACAAGAGTATAACCTCAAAATGCAAGGTTAGCATTTGTACTTGATAGAAAATTAGTTATTCTGATTTAATAGTTAATTATAAGCTCCCATTTGCCATGTAATTCAAAAGCCTGGAATAATGATAACTTACTTTAACGGAGACTGCTAATGTTGTTTCATGGTATGTTGGTTTTATCCAACTTATTTGGACTGTGTTTACAGTGCTTGAAGGCTCAGACTCATCTTTTCCAGTACTGTACCTATTACTATAAATTTGATAATACTGACGATCTTGAAGGCTTACATTAGGTTTAAATAGATGAACGATACTTGATTTAGAATATCTCCGAGTGGATAGGGAACTAATAGGTGTGGTAATGGGAGATGTAGCGCTATTTTTAAACTTGACAGGAGACATATTAGTTGCTAGTTCCCTATTATAGAAAAAGCACCAGTCTGGTAATAACGGGCTGGCATTTTGAAATTCCTCCGATTTATTAGGAATATGATGAGAAATGTGTTCCACACATTCTGGGCTTCAGACCAGCTTCTGTATAGGAAGGTAAGCATTACAACCTGCATTCATAGCCAGTTTAGCAACACACATATACACTTGAAAATATGACCTCTAAATATTTTAACTAATTTTATTTGAAAGACTTAAGTCTATAGTTCGTATTAGCTCATTGATTAAAAGACAAAACACTCGTTAGAAGCCACCATCAATTGCTCCATGAGATAATATAATCACCCTACCTCAAAAAGGTGGTTTGTTTTCTACAGCAAATTTAAAGTAGTAAAGCCTTAAATGATAAATAGCGAATCATTCTTGTACCATGGAAATTTGGGATTTAGCACTTAAAACACACTCTCATACAAAAGCTGGGATTGCAAGAGTTAATTTAAACATTAATTTAAACATTAGGCTTGGTAGCCCGAGATGTTTGGCAGCAACTTTTGAGTGGGCACAAGCCAGATTTATTTTACAGTCACAAACTATCCATTTGAATATGTGATGAAAGGATCTGCATCTTCAGTCACACCTTGAGTCAACAAAAAGGATGGGATGAGATCTACTGTCAAATCGAGTTCAACTGTGAAATCGGGGAGGAGTATTACCGAGGTACGGATATGTGAACTTCAGAACACATGCCGGTAAGGTTACTTCAAAATGGAGTTCAATCATGATGTAAAATGGACTTCCAAAGGGGTGCCAAACGTATCTGCCATCTCATTCACCTAAAGATCCACAACACAAGCAATTTAAAACCATAATTGTGAGGATTTTGCCAAGCTACAAAACCCCTCACCCAGTGAACGGAATAAATCATCAGGGTTTTGTTTGTTTATAAGAAGCAAGATTTAAGTATTAGATCCCTACAGCAGTTTGGATACAACGGTCTCGCGATTCATAAAGTAACTTCAAGGTTGCAAAATTACCGGCACAAAAAAGTCCTTCATTTTAACTACTAAGTACTAGAATTCAACAGATGAAATAATTTTGGTCTTTCGCTTGCCCAACTTGCTCCTTCTGAGGAGAGAGCTGAACCAATGCTTCGTACTATGAATCTACGAGAACAGAAATACATCTCTGACTTCTGTCCAGTCAGCACCGTGTTACCTCTTTCAGAAACCGCTCGAAAGCTCTCAGATTCAACAGTAAACATCACACAACGTTGAATGAGGACTTTACACAGCGCTAAACACGTTTCCACTTTAATAATATTTACATCCTATTTCCAGCTTGACATACAGAAGGTATGTTATCCACCTCAATTTATAAATCTAGCGCAATGAGAGTTCCCAGTTTGATTTAGTGGTGCAGCATGATGTTTCCTGTAAATAATTTCCCTATAAAGTTTTGACTGAGCCCTCTGGAAGGGCTATAGCAATATTAAGGGCTCCGGAGTATGGCCCAAGCACTTTCTGCCATCACACTGCAAGTGTTGCCCAACATCTCTGCTGACCCAAGAACAGCAAAGCTAATGGCTTAAGGCACTTGTTTCCATTCTGTCGTCTGCAGAGCCTGCAAAATACTTCCAAGGATTTGCTTAAAGCGATGAAGAAAAGCATATTCACACATTTTATTTTACTTTGCAAGTATGAGAAAGTTAAGGGGTCTACCTCCTCCACTGGGAAGTATCTATGGATACACACATCGCAGAAAGCTGAAAAACACTGACATGAGTTAAATAAAGATGTCTGTTATCATCTGTCAATTGAAATGGTGAGCATTTCAGGAAATATTTTTTTTTCCATGAATAAAAGCAATATACAAGCATCTCAAAACAATCTGTTTTGGTAGGCTATTTCGGTTATTTTGTAAACAAGTTTAGGTTCCGAGCTGATGTTTTAAAAACAGATACTGCAAAAAGAATAAATATTAACGTCTGGGGGAGACCCTAACAGACATGAGATGAGAGTGGCCCTTTTTAGCACTGCCACAGATAACAGCAAGGCAAGGACATGCACAGAAGACATCAAGATGTAAATTTTTTCCTTGAAGATTATCAGATGATATCTGATAATTATCAGATAATATCAGCTGATATTAGAAAAGTGCCATTGAAATCACCACCATCAGAAAGCCTGTACCTTAAAAACTTTGCCTTTGTCGCACGCAACAAAATCTGGCTATAGCACACCATCTGCATTGTAGTCTCTAATGAAGAGTTAAAAAGAGTTGTTTTCTTTTATTTTTACTTGATTATAAATCATGAAGATATTAGTAAAAACTCACTTAAGATTTCAGCTTCAGTGTCGCTTGAGAATCACTTCTACCGCCTCTCTAAAAAAAAGAGTCTGAAAAGCATTTACCCTGCCTACGTCAACTGACCATGCTCATAACACTTGCCTCCTAAAATCTGAAAACCCTTATCAAAATCAAACATCCTGTTCAACAAAACCGAAATGATGCTGTCACTCATCAGCTACTTCAACTGGAACCACCAGAGAACCTGCAGAACCCAGCATGCTCCTCCTGCACGCTGGTACAACGTTAAGAACATTAAGTATGGTTGTAATGGCCATGACTATTGGGGTGCAGAGAAACACATCTTCACTGCAGAGCTCAGAGCTGAAGAAATGATTTTAAGGTCATTACCGGAAAATCCTAACTATTTAAAGTTTAGCTGGCTATTATTAGGTGCTCTTACTGACATCGCTGATATGACAAAATGCCAGAAATACCATTACAAGCCAACACGAGAAACCGTTTACGCCTCATGTACACAAGGTCTGTGCTTACTATTCCCACTTCTTCATTTCCAAGTCACAAAGATCACAAGTTTCACCAGCAAGTTAAAGATCTGTTCTGACTCGTGCTAAAGATTTAAGGGTTGTGCAGTTATTCTGGCCATCGGGAAATCTTTTGGCAATACCATCAGTTAAGCATTCACAACAGCCATAAGCAGCTCTTGGAGACCTGAAGAACGGCACATGGACAGCTTGGAAATACCCCTAAAATAAAGGCAGTGGTTATATTGGAGAGCTTTCCACATGCAACCAAACTCAAGGCAATGCTACAGTTTTTTTCACATACAAAGAATAGTCAATTGTGGAGCTTAAGACACTGAGAAAGCACACCAGGTACTCATCAGGTCTCAAAACAGGCTTAGCAACTGCTCAGCAGAAATAATGCTGACTTGCCAGTACCCCTGCAAAATCTGCAGTGTTCGCTGTTGCTCTAGATGAAAGCCGTGAACCCTTTTGATGGGAAGGCTTTCAACCCAAACGCACCAAACGTTAGGACTAGGAAAACTTCTTACCTATTAACCAAGCCACACAATAGAAACTGTTCAGGTGAAGTAGAATCATTTATATAAATTAAAATTTAAAACTATAAAATATAAAAATGCAATTTTTAACTGTTTCTTAGTCTTTGCTAGAATTCCAGGGAATTCAGGTGGTTTTAAAGAAGTTTTAGTGTCACCTTCCAGCTGACAGAAGAAAAATGGAAATTGTGAACCATTTTCACCTTCATAAACTTCTGCCCTTAACAGCTGCACCTTCTTCCAGTCAATCTAACAAATACGCTCTGCTGAGCAACCAAGTCTTAGAAGTCTGCAAAAATTCAAGCAAAAAAAAACTTAGCAAACAGAAGTTTACTTTATCTAAGTGAATTTTATTGGTGGTATATTGGAAGTTACTCTCTGATCCAGGGAAGCTGGTGCATCCTTACTCATCAGTCGCAGTGGGAAATAATGACGCTGTGTTTTTGCTGTGCTGTGGTGGTGGCTCTGGACACACCGGTCCTTGGCTATTTTTTTAAAGAAAAAAAACAGGCAAACAAGTACTTTGCTTCTGAAGATAACGTTAAACCTATCTTCAGTTATCTATTTATGTTGAGATTTTCAAAAATCACTTTCATAAAATGGATCTGAATCTAAGAGAAGTATTACATGGGTCTTATCTTATTACAGAGAAAACGATTCAGATCTTTCTGAATCTTTTCAGATCTGATCTTCCCATCACTGTTTAAGCAGAGGTTGGTCCCACAAAGATCAGTTAGATTGTAGACACTTGAAGGTGCTATATGGAACTGGTTTAGTCCCACATTTAAAGCAGAAATAGCTCTGGAAGACACTTCACTCTCCTAGTTTGAGTATTGGAGATATAATTAAAATATAATTAAGAGAGAGGGGAAGGCAGGGGATGGGGGAAGAGTTGGATGTTCAGTATGACAACAGCTTGTCGCTGTGCTTGCACAGATTAAGTTGCCTCCAGTGTGTGTGTGTATATATATATATAGTGGAAAATAATGCAGACAGGGTACCCCAAATTAAGCACTACCAAGCAAATGCTTTGAGAAAAGCAGTTATTTCCACCTATCCATGTCGATCACGATCAGCTTCCGCTGAAGAAAACCTAACCCAAACTCTCTCCATTCATTTCAAAGTGGTTACAATCCATTTGTGAGGTGCATTCAAATGCGCCAAGATGAACAAAACCTGTTTTGCATGCCAATATCCTTGGAGAGGGCAATATTTATGCAAGCTGATTCAAGCTACTCTTCAGAGCTGCAGCACTCTGCCTTCCCACTGAAGCTCTGAATGAGTATGGACAAGAGAGATCCATAAATGATTTTTCCTAGAGTCTAGAGACAGCTGGTTTCTTAACACTCATGGAAGCGTTTTCTTGGGCAATAACAGAATGACTTAGAAAAAAGTCTGCTTTTTTTCTTTAAAGCTCTTTTTCTTTTCAAGCTGTGCAACACCACTTGATATTTAGTGTACATTCAACTCACATGAGGTGCTCCAGGCTTCGGCATACTGAAGGTGCCTGATGGGTGACTAACAGCCACGGACCGTTTCACATGTTTGTGCTTATTGACAAATACCACTTACATACTGCTGACATTTATAATGACACCTGTGATGTTGCTGACACACCATTACATTTGTAAAGTTTGCATCTACAGGCACAGTCGATTCTAAGAAACTTGCTGGTGGATATACACAGCGTTTCCTTTGACTGTAACTAGAAAGGTTATTTTGACTATTTCCTATTTGAATGGGAAAAAAGCTTCAGAAACAAGGTTTAGCGAGGCTAATCGCCCCACTGATTTTCTTATCACTGAACTCTAGTGCACTCGATTACTTTTGTCAACAATTTTCTCAAAAATTTTCTCCTGACCATATTAGTGGGTTGCTTAAATTATACTGTAGACACATATTTATACATACACAGAATTTCATGTATTTGTTACTATTATTGTTGCTTGCTGACTTGTTATTGCAAAGTCTATGACCTCTACATACAGCACTACAGCCCTTCCAGAAGAAACCCTGACGCAGAGTTTGACGACAGAGAAATACTTGGTTTGGTTTTGTGTACGTTGGGAAACTATAAAGAATTCATCTTACAATCGAGGCAAAAAGGGAATGTAGATGAATTATTCAACTTTTCAAAGTCAAAGGAGTTCTAAACTATCTTAAGAGGAAACAAAACACTAGATCTATGTACATGTTCATATTACAAGCTAATTGTAAGAAAATACTTGGATTCGATAAATAAACCTAATAATGATATAACTTCTAACCAAACATTTTTAATTGTTTTGTTTAAATGTGCTTTAAACAACAAAATGTGACTGTTCTATCTCCTCCCTCCAACCCCAAAATCGTGCTGCATCTTCTGCCTGGTGTTTTCCCATTCTTAACAAGCAGTTTCATTTATCTGCTTTCATCCAAAAATGCTGAAGAGCTTAACAAACACTAATTAAACTTCACAACACTCCTATGAGGTAGGTAGGTATTGTTATCTCTACTTCACAGATGAGAAAACTTGAATTAAAAGTTGTAAAAGTTGTGATTTGCACAATTTTCCAACAGTAGTTTTATAGTAAGGCCAAGAGCAAAAGAAAGGAGCAGTGACTCCTATGTCCCTACTTCCAGCCACCACAATTCATGCTGTCCTTTAAACCAGCAGGAATTTACTTGCCATTTTGCCGCGTCAAAAAAAATGTTCTGAACAACAGTGCTAATTTTTCATTAGCATGAGCCCTCGTAAGAAAATACAAATACATATTTTACCCAGATTGTATTTTCATTATTTCATTTTTTTTTTTTTAACCGAAAATGAGACAAAATTTTGTGTGTCCTCTATTAATATCATTCTTCATCTGGTTAGCTGATAAATTCCGTCTTCAAAAGGAAAATCCACACTTCTTGAAACCATATGAATTGTTTCTCATGTGACTGAGTCCCTGATTTCCCCCCTTCATTTATGTTTCTTAACATCTTCTACTTTGTTTCCTATTCTTTTACTTTCTTTTCTAATTATTTCACCTTCTTTTCTAATTACTTCCTGTTGTACTTACCTTAGTCCTACATCAGCTTTTTTTCTTCTTTAAACGTTTTCAATGACACAATAAAATCTACAGAGGACAGACTTACAGCGTATCAACTGCTACCCTGATGAGACGCGTATCAAATTTTCCTGTCTCAAACTACCCTCACTTCCAACTTTTTCCTATGTATGGACATGTCCACCACATCTTCTGTCTGCTAGGTCTACAACCACAAACGTTCTTCTCTTTGCCATCATGCTTCATTCCTCGTTAGGAAATTTCCAGTTTCAATACAGTCCTTTCTTCGCTGTTCCAGGAGCAAAGCTTCACGGCTCCTTTGCCTTATTTTCCTTGCCTAGCCTCTGGTCTCACTTCCCTGCCTGTCAATTCTTCTCCACTCAAATTGTCTCAGACACCTTTACAAACAATCTCGTTTTTCCTCCTCCGTCTCACTACATCAAATCCAAAGTTTTCCTCTTCACCTCTGAATTCCCAGCCCCCCCCCCCCCCCCCCCAGTTAGACTTAAGGCTCATTTCATCCCATTTTTCTCATTATCATTAGACTTGCTTGGTACATCTCAACTTCCCATTAGAAAAAAGGAACAGCTTTTAACATGTTGCCAAGGAGTCATCCATTTTTTTGATCAACTCTACTCCATATGCTCTTTCCAAAATCTCCCCAGTCTTCTGTTCTTTTTCCCCTCCTTTCCAGCCCCTTCTCATGAATACTTTAAGTCTACTAACACTCTTGTACACCTATTTTGTACATGCTCCTCTAAGCCTAACTGTTTCAGCCTTTGGTCTTCTACCTTCCTACCTTCTGCCCATGTCCTCTTCTGTAAGCACTATATGTCGAGACACCGAACATCATCTGCATCTCTAGGAAGCTCTCTGTACTGCTACGATCCAGACTGTCCCATACAAGTAAAACTACTTTGATGATGCTTTCAATTAGTCCAAGCAGCATGAGAGTCCAGCCTCATTTTTAAAAATGCTAAATTTTTCCTTTGTGAAGAGACTTGCTGAAAAGGCTGCAATCCTCAAAATCAGCCAAAGAATTTTGTATATTTTCACAAATCTAACAAATGTGTAGTCCATAAAAGTGGCAGTCTCCAACTCCGCTGTTTTACAAACTAAGCTGACATTGTTAATAGCTGTTTCTGCATGGACATGCACACCACTCAAGTTAAAGAAACAGCTATTAAAACACAAGTAGATTAAATAAAGATTTTTTTTTTTTTCACAAAAAGATTGTTACATTTGTGTTGAAGATACATGATTTTCTATGACTTCTTTATTTCTCTTATTTTGGTATCAGTACGAAGTTACATTAGGTCTTTTTTTCTTTTCAAAGCATACAAGTTAGCACATCTTGTTTGTACTGTCTGCTCTAATGAAGGAAGCCTACATTTACCAGTGTACAGTAAAAATAGGTAGATGTGTTATTCATACACTCTCTGCAGGCAGCAACTCGCAGGCTTTGAGAACTGCTCTCATCATATGGAAGCTGCAACAAATCTTCAGTCACTGTTTTCTCTTTCAGCTCTCAAAATTACAGCTGGATTCTTCAAGCATTACGTGTGGTTTCTTGCGTTTCAAAGCTTCTGAATTACTTGGATTGCAAGAAGCAAAAGTTCTGCCCACAGATACTTTCTTGCTCCCACTGATTTCATGCTACAGCCAAAAAAGCATGGAATGGAAGTAAGATGCCGCTCATTTCACCATATACACTGGCCAGTGTATACAGCATCCCCCGATCATACTTCAGCTGAGCAGGATCTCTATCTGCTTCTGCAGCACACAACCTTAGTCTATTCCTTTTTCATCGTTCCACAAAGGTGAAGTTTCAGAACCTACTGAGCAAAATATTTTATCACATATGCTTAGGAGTACGAAAAGCCAGCACAAGAAAAATTATGGCTCTCCAGCAGCTTTTTTGCTGTTTAGGTGCCGTCATACTATTTAAATTCATGACTTTTACACTATTTCCCATTAGATAGTATGCTCGTTGTGAAGAAACAGAAGCACTGTTGGTTACTATTTGTTTCCATTTCAAGACGACTCTTGCTGAAGCTCTCTCCCTTTCTGCATGTTTCACAAAGGTCAAGCATTTATTTAATCTCTGCAGGCAAAAAAAGTTGCATTTTTTCCTTTCTAAAATCCCATAAGGTTACCCATTCCTTTGCATTCAGCTGGTGATAGAAGAAATATCTGAAATCCTTTGAAAACTTCAGATATGCAGTACAGATCAATAGGTTTCATTATGAAAGGCCTCTCACAGTACATTAGTCTCACTCTCCACTACTGTCATTTACTTCTTGCTTGATTTCCAATGTTTTGGCTTTTTTTTTTTTTTTTTTTTGGTAATTTTAGTGAATTTCTGTCTCCAAAGCCACAAATGATGTGAGCCTTGTCTACCACTGAAACTGCCACTAATGAGCAAACACTCTCCAATGCTGAAAAACAGGTTGGGACCCACAGAAGAGCAGTTTCAGTCAGAGGCTCCTACTCCTTTATTTTTTCCTCTTTAGATGTATCAACCCTATCTTCGCTGAAAACAGTCACTTTTCCCAAATAGCTTCTTATGGTGAGACAACAGAAAATAAAATTGCTTCTGAAACACTCTAACAATTAATTTTTAACTCTTTAGTACATAAAACGTTTGCCTCTGTAAGAAATGCTTCGCTTTGTGAGGACTATAATAAGCTACCCTTTCTGTGGCATATGAAAATCCAGAGCGAGACTTGGTTCTGCTCTTCTAAAGCCCAGCACCGGGCAACATCAGACCAAAGCGTGAGCACAAGCTTCTCGGGCATCAGAGAAACACCGGGAACATCAGACGCTGAAACGTGTGTAGGTGTATTAGCAGTCCTACCATCCATCTGTCAGAAATCTTCGATGTTCCTGCACATCACCCACTGGCAGAGCTGTCTGCCAAGCAAAAATATTATGAAATGTTCATTATATACTCAAATCTTCCCCCCCTTCCCAAGGAGGAAATGGAAAAACCTGTCCCTCCACACGCACATACTCACATTCGTTACCAAGAAACGGTGAAAGACTTTTAAATTCACCCAGAAAGAAAATCTACCAAGAGACCAGGACTGTGAATTTAGATATATTTTAGCAAACTTTACTTACCAGAGGATATGCTGACTTTTAGTTCACATATATCTCATTTTTTAAGGTACGTTAAAGACTGAGTTTACAATTAACTGAACAGACAGCGTACAAAAGGCTTTTAGAACTACACCATATGGTCGAGGGAAAGGAACAATCTGGACTATCCACATTTCAATCTGCAGGCTTGTCCACCTCTATAACACATTGTATTGCTGTAATAAAATATTAAGATAGAAATGTAAAAGTGAAAATAATCTATCTTTTGCACTACCAGGGAACAAGGCATCCTACAGTCTATTGTCTTTAATAAATATTTTAAGTTTTATGATTTTGGCATGCTGAATCAGATATAGTCAATAAAATTCCCAATTCATTTAAAACAATATTTCCAGAAAGATATGGGTGGGTATTCATCTTATGCTTCAGGGAAATAAAAAATACCAGTTTACATGGGGTATACTGGCAGCAGTTTGTGTAACAGATGACACATTCTTGGAAATCAAATAAAAGCAGAAAGAAAATACCCATTGTTGCTTAGTGAAGGACTAATCACATGGTCACAGCTGGAACCAGTGTAAATCATTCATTAATAAAATTCTGTAGTAGTCACTTTTTTCTGCTTTTCAAATGCCAACAGAAAAAAAAAAAAACCAAACATATTTCGATTCTTTGCAGAAAGGACACGCTTTTAAGTATTCCATAGTAGCTGTTAAACTTACTAAATCTTTGCAGAAAAAAATGCCTACAATGAAGGGACTGTTGGCGCTAAGGAAAAATACAAGTACTTATGTATGTTATTTATAATCCCAGAACACAGTCCAAGAAGATACTTGTGACACTGGGAGGTACTGGCCTGACTTCTGATTGCACAGAATCTAAATCTTGAGAAAAATCAGCTGAAGTCTTTTGTAGAGTACTTTTTATAATGTGAAGGAATATGACAGCCTTGTGAGTCATATCCCTCAATGTAAACTAGAAAGTTGCACTAGATTAAATGCAGACACTACAGAAAAAGATCATATAATACTCAATTATTCCATAATTCCATACTCTGTTGGAAATACGTATCACAGGCCCATGGCCAACTCTGCTTTGAGTAGGAGGCTGGACTAGATGGCCTCCAAAGATCCCTTCCAACCTGAACTACCCTATGATCCGATGTTCCTTCACACTGCAGAGTCCTCCCTTCGAGTTGTGATCCCTATTTTCTCTTTCGCTTAAAAAAAAAAAAAAAAACAAAACAAACAAACAGCTATTTCAAGTTTTGTGTTTCATTGCCTCCAATAGCAGGAAAAAAACCTCATACAAATCTATATGACTTTGCAGATAGCGAGTTATTAAATCACAAAAATCAGATCATCCTCTGCAATTACTCTGAAAGCAACCTCCTGCTATATCAATGCTGATATGTTTGTTGTTCTACTCACAATACTAGAGGATAAGATGCCTGTTTTTCTTACCATTTCGGAGAAACTACTGAGAACAGTAAATATAAACTATACCATTTGATGCTTTAAACTGCAGCAATATAAAGTAAATGGGATAGTTTTTCTCCAGTCTGAAAGAAAAATCAAAAACGCACCATTCCTCATCCTTCAGTGCAAACACTGCATGAACAGAGCATTTAAAATTGTCAAGAATTCCTTTAATTGAAAGGTTTCTTTGAACGTAAAAGCTAAAAATATATTATCTCCCTCATTCCGTGGCTACTAAGCAGTCTGAGCAAAGACTTAAAGCACCCTGGCTTGATAGGATATCTGGGTTTTATTGTCGAGCCTGCTAAGGACTTCTCAAATCTCCATCAAGCCCCGGACCCTTGAAATAGGGCTGCGTAAGCCCTGTACAGCCGGTGGGAATGCTCAAGTGTAAAGTTGAACACATGCTTACATTTTCGCATGATCAAAGGCTCAATTGCTCTGTTCTTCAGTTTACTGTAGTTATTCCTACCTCACAGTGACATCCTCAGTAGAGAGATATATTTTATATGAAACGCTTTATATGAAACTAGTTAATATAAAAAAGAAAACCCCAGTTTTCTAGTAATTAACTTCAAGTGGTATGAAATGACAGTTCAAAGCACAGTCGCTGCTAATAGCATTACTTACATACAGGAAGAAATCACTACCTAAGAAAACTAGAATATATAAATGAAGTGTAACAATTTTGTCAAATTCAGAAACAAAGACGACCCCCAAATTTCCTGCTAACTTCTCTTTTAGCAGTTATCTGCATACTCTTCGTCAGAACAGGTAAAATCTGAAGGCAGGCATGTGAATTGAGTACGTAAGTGCTAAAGAGAAACCTAACTAAAGAAAAGCCACAGCAGAAAGCATCAGCTCTCACACGCGTATAGTCCACAATGCAGACAGGCAGCTTTTATATAAGATACCATTTTCTGCTCTTCCTCTTTTACAAATAATAAAAATACTGCTTTTTTTGTCAATAGAAAAATGCGGTAAAGCAGATCACGACTGGCCAGGACACACAGGTAAGTTTACTTCATGTTGTTTGGTGATGTGTTTCCATTTCAATAATATGATTTCCCCCCCCCCCCCCAAATAAAAGCTGTTGAGGACTGTATCTGACCAGTTTATGACTTTAAAAGAACTGCTGTAGAAGAATTAGATAATATAATTCTCCATCTGATCAAAGGAGGCTGCCATTACGCCCAGGAAGAGCAGCCAGGCACCTCGCTCTTCCCCATCCCAGAGCCTGCCAGACATCCTGCTTTTCAGAAGTCTGTCCAAAGGGCTTTGAAACATAATGAAAACAGGCCTAGGAGGACTCCTCCATATGCTTCCCACAAAATATTTGATTTTCTTCTTCATTTGTCTGCTTCTAGATGAAATGTGAAGAAAAAAATAGTTACAAATTTGTGGGGAGGAAAAGGCACATCAAATCAAATTCAGGCGCATATCCCCCCATCACGCTTCATGTGCCCACACACCATATTCTCCTTGAAGCTACACCATGTACACCTGATTATTATAGATATTTTTTTTTTTTAAATCTGCTGCTAACACCTTACAAAGTGGATTGTTTCTTCTGACACTGGTACCATCAAAAGAACCACGACTAAATGGTTTTAATGGTTTCCAAGCCTAACTGCCATTATCTGCAGTTCCCCGGCAGCCATGCGATGCCATCGTTCAGGCTAACTGAGAAGCGATGGCTCTGGCTCAGTGCTGGGTCCTGCACTTGGGTCACAACAACCCCAGGCAACGCTGCAGGTGTGGGGAGGAGTGGCTGGAGAGCTGCCCAGCAGAAAAGGACCTAGGGGTGTTGGTTGACAGCCGGCTGAACATGAGCCAGCAGTGTGCTCAGGTGGCCAAGAGGGCCAATGGCATCCTGGCTTGTGTCAGGAATAGCGTGGCCAGCAGGAGCAGGGAGGTGATAGTGCCCCCGTACTGGGCACTGGTGAGGCCGCACCTCGAGTCCTGTGTTCAGTGTTGGGCCCCTCACTACAAGAAGGACATGGAGGTGCTGGAGCACGTCTAAAGAGCAACGGAGCTGGTGAAGGGTCTGGAGCACAAGTCTTATGAGGAGCGGCTGAGGGAGCTGGGGTTGTTTAGCCTGGAGAAGAGGAGGCTGAGGGGAGACCTTATTGCTCTCTACAACTGCCTGAAAGGAGGCCAGGTGGGGGTCGGTCTCTTCTCCCAAGTAACAAGCGACAGGACAAGAGGAAACGGCCTCAAGTTGCACCAGGGGAGGTTTAGGTTGGATATTAGGAAAAACTTCTTCACTGAAAGAGTAGTCAGGCACTGGAACAAGCTGCCCAGGGCAGTGGTTGAGTCTCCATCCCTGGAGGTATTTAAAAGAAGGGCAGACGTGGTGCTCGAGGACATGGTATAGATGGGCTTGGCAGTGCTGGGTTAAGGGTTGGACTCGATGATCTTAAGGGTCTTTTCCAACCTTAACGATTCTATGATTGTATGGTTGCAACCATGTCTCCACTATCACCAGAAAGGGGTCCCCACAGGCACCTCTGCACAGTTTGGATGGGTGTGCAGCGACAATCAGGAGAGACAAACAGCATAAAAATCAAACTTTTGAAAATATACATCTATTAATGATTTTTCCTCACTGGAAACCCTGTACCAAGTTCTAGGCAGAATAGTTCTTTCAAATGAAGTGTGACAGGGTAAAGAAAAAAAAAAAAGCAGTATTTAGTTTAGCTAGGAGGCAAATATGACAAATATAAACTAATGTTAATGCTACAAAAGCTAAGATTTACCTTTACTAATCCCTCTCAATGAAAACAATAGGACAGAATTAAAAATGACAAATTTAAGACAAGGAAGCACATTTTGGGGAGGTATGAAAAGGAGAGACCAGGAGGCACAGGAGGAAGGCTGCTGCCTCCTCATCTACAGAGCTGCAATTTATTTTGATCAGCTCTATTTAAATCAGTATAACAACTTTCTTATGTAGACAAGCATCAGGATTATTAATTTCAGTGGATATTACCTGAGTGTGCACAAGAAACACAAGTTCAGGCATTTAAACTTCTGGGCTGATTTACACTTTAAAGTCAGAAGTAGTAGTCATCTAAAGTGTCTCTACCGAAAGGTAATGAGTAAGTTAATTTACTTAGTTTAGATCATTAAGGCATAAAAGTCCTCACCACAGTTACATAAATGAAGATAAAGTTATTAATAGAAAACGAATAAATGTTTCCAAAACATGTTGTTCCTCTGCAGCAGTAAAGAAACCACTGCAGAAGGAATGACACTGCTGGATGGGAGAAGAAGGATAATAAAACCGCACCAAGAGGGAACTGCATACCAAAGTGAGGAGCTGATTAATATTTTCGACACTTAACGGAATAAAAAGGGGCTGGTCTTAACCTAATAGCTATTTTACAACCTAAATTTTCTTAAACTGGTATTATATTTTGGAATTGTGTATTAAAACGTGTCCCGCATTAGGCAGCAAATAGCTTTTAAGTAAGCGTTTTGTTTTCTTTAGCCAGACAAACCTTCAACACCAACTGGAAGTACCAAAGCAGTCTTTCACTCAAATGCTTTCAGAGGTTTTTTTTTTTTTGTTTTTTGTTGGTTTTTTTTTTCCCCCCGTTTCACTCAAAATATGCAAACTTGCATGCCTACGACTTGCACATAAACCTGAATTACAGCATTTAAATCCATTCATTAAAAGCCAAACGGTCTGAGGACAGAAGTTTAAGCAAAAGCAACTACTCCCTCAGCCAGGGCCAGCGAGCATTTACTCCAAGGGTCAAACTCCCACAGCTTGGGACTGGGGGTGTCTGAAATTCAAGTCCTAATTCTTGCATTTTTAAGGGGACATGTTGCTGCTCTCCTCTCCCCCACCCCGGCCTGCAGCTCTGATTCTCTGTGAGGGTGGTGAGGTTTCTTTGAAAAACCAAAACCAAGTGGCAAGCTCACATGCCGGGTACAGAAGGGTGCTCTCAAAACGCTCACAGCATCACTTTTCATCTTCTAAGACATAAATTCATGTGATCTTTTAACAACTATTTATTTCACACCAAACCAGATATCTCCCTAAAGCCTACCAATACAGCCTGCAGGCATATTTCTTAAATAAAAGTACTGAATCCTTGTATACTTAAAATTTGCATAGCAAAGGGATGAATCAACTATCACAGAAGTAGTAACACTGTGCAGCGACTGCTCACCTCTTGCAGAAGAAAACAAATGCCTGTTTATCGGGTTTGGGTGGGACTCTACACCAAGCGCATTTCTTCACGTTTCACGATTGTGAAATAGCATTTTCTCGCAGAACTGTGACAAGCACGACTGCTGTTCACGCTATTCAACGCATCAGCTATGTTCGTGCAATTTATATTTTGCATGTGTAAACCATAGCATTTCTAGATCTTCTTTCTTTCTGCTAAAGGTTAGAGATTATACAACACCAATTTAATTCAATAATATTAGTAAGAAAATTATTTTGTTGGAATATTTCAGATAATCTCCTCTATAATCTTTACTGTAAACAGAAGTATTTCTGCCTACAGAAATGCTTCAGTTTTAACAAAACTAGTAAACTATGGGATTTTCAGCAGCACCTACCTTAAATGATGTATCAATAAAACTTCCTTTTTTTTTTGTAAGAAATATAAGGTGTAACATCAGGACTGCATTTAACAGAATCAAAACATTCTTTTGCCCTGGCTGAGTTTAACTGTTCAGAAAATAAGTAGTTCTATTTGAAAACAAGAAACGAAGCCCCTCAAAAATTAAGACGCAAATGCTGCACAAGGATAACTTTATTTTACCTAAAGAACCACACGCTAGAAACAGGTAAGTAGCAGACAAAAGTCCAGCAGGAAAGCTCCTGCCCACATGCTCCTTTGAGAAATATTTAAGGTGAAATTAACTCTCTTTTGCACTAATGGATCACAATCAAAGCTTTTCAAAAACTACTAAAGGAGCAGATCTACTGAAAAACTGCGATGGAGGCTATCAACACATGATACAGTATCTCCTATGATCAAAAAAAAAAATCTTATCAGCTACACAGCAGAACATAAGCTAGTGGGGGAGACGAACAACTCATCTCTTTATGAAGACATTCCTCTGGTGAGCTTTCTCAGGACTGGGCACAAGTGGAATATTGTATATTCCTATTATCTTGACTACAGTCACAGAAAACCAGGTATAAACACACGAATTTCCATGTTCAAAACATGACGCAACTTTACATCTCCTACCTATGCGAAGCCGCCAGCACTGTCCCATGTAAGCGACGGTGCGATGTAATCTCCTAAACAGTGCCATGACAACTAATGTAATTATACCAAAATAGTATTAGCTATATTTATATTGGGGATAGTCTTACCACAGTTCTTAAAGACCTGTTCTGTTGCTCAGGAATTAACCTTATCTCCTCAGCCCTGTAACATTGCAATTAGTCATTTTGACATTTTGCCTTCCGCGGTGACTAACAAACTCCTCCCACTCTTTAATTCAGTGGAGATAGCTCAGATTTAAATTATATGGTTCAGGTAATATGTACTCATGTGATCTCATTTCTTCCTAATGTCTTCTTTTAATTCACTGAAATGAACCAAAGGAATTGTGTTAAGTGTTTTCTCCCACCTCCAAGTAGAAATTTGGGGTTTTTCGCTAAGCACAAGTCAACCCTGACAACTGAAGGAGCTTCCATAGTAAGATTTCATTTTAACATCTTCCAGTTAAAGAAAATAAAGTTTTACTCCCTTCCCCCGAACTTCAGCTAATACAAGGTCACTCTCCAGCTCACCACATCCCCACCAGTCAGCAAGCCTTTGGCATGGAGGAGCTCTGCACAGACACATTTTTTTTTTACCATATTTTCTTGCCGTATTTTTTAAAGGTTTTGCCATAAATACAGGCACACGCCATGAAACGCCAAGACTTCCACAATAACAAAATGGTTAAACTGTCAGGAGCCTACACGAATGTGCTCTAAAACGTACACGGTAGAAATTAACTAAAAATATATCTATCGTGTGTAAGCTTGCAATATTATTTAAATGTAAATTATTCATTAAATTTTATTTCAATTGTTATTTAAATCACAGTTCTTACAACTGCGGTTTTACAAAACACAGCACCAGCACCCAGGGTACCAGACCGCTGCAGAAAGTCGATTCTAGTCAAATATTTTCTTTTGACCGAAGTGCAAAACGCATTATCTGAATGAGTATGAACTAATTAGCAAAGCAGGTATCCACGAGCTGCGGGTAACTTCTCACTCTGCAGGCTACCTAACAGCAGATACTTCATGACTTCTAATGACCATCATCCCATAAGCATGACTAACAACTTAATCACATGCAGCCAACAAAATATGAAGATATTTTCAGTGATGTTCTTACTGTTTATTATTAATACTGAAGTGGAAGTTAGCAATTAAAATACTTTGAAGAACTAACCTTACTTTTGTGTTTAAATCACTGGAGGTATGCTTACGGCATGCAAATCCTTTTGGACTAAATGCCCTCATCAAAACATCTTTTAGGTACATTAAAAATTGAATGGCCATAAACAACTCCAGCAGCTCGGAGCTTGAGTTAGAATCGCAGTGATCTTTGCAATTCATAAACATCAACACTTGGGACAGTTTGCATGGGAATACGAGCAACTAATTATTACCTTTTGCTTAAGGGCACGTTGGTGTGCTCTACAGGTATCGCCACTGCTTTTTGCCTAATGTATTGCCTCTTGAATTCTTTCAATGTAACAACTTGCTGATATCCTCTAAAGCATTTCTAGTGTTACCAAGCTGCTTTATATTCAAAGAGAACACTGCAACTTCTGAAAGATGTTGCTAGGAAAGAAGCAGGAGTTACAAAACCGTATATGACTGGCAAATAGTCATTTCATATTGTTCAGTGAAAGACAAATTAACTTGTTACTTAGCATAGAGACAGTTTTTTTGACTAAAATACTGATGCTTTATAAAGCAAAAATGTGCAAGTCGGGGTTTTTTTTTATGGAAACTACTTGATTTTGCAATATTATCAGAACTTCTACCTTAGTGACCGATTTAAAAACAAAATTAACTTACAGTTTATCACCTATGTCTTTTTGCATTGATGTAATTAAAAAAGCAGATCTGTTGGGGCAGGGTGGGGAAATGTTGGAGGACACAGAGCTGCACAGTATTTTCCCTAAAAAAGTTCTTAGTACTAAAATGCATAGAATACATTGTAGTTAAAGATACACTAATACATATTTCCATTGGCTCTTTGATCATAGTTTTTCTGATGTATGACTAAAAACATGAAATTAAGTACTGCATCCAGATTATTTCTTGCCAACAGTCAAATCTACATGGAAAAGGGAGAAAGCACTACCTGATAATTTAAGGGAGCCAACGGCTTCTCTAAATTATGCTCCCCAAGAACCAATCTGGTGGCTGAAGTGTAACATACCTCAATTGCATCTCCTTGCGCCAACTTAGAATCACAGAATCGTTAAGGTTGGAAAAGACCCTTAAGATCATCGAGTCCAACCCTTAACCCAGCACTGCCAAGCCCACCACTAAACCATGTCCTCGAGCACCACGTCTGCCCTTCTTTTAAATACCTCCAGGGATGGAGACTCAACCACTTCCCTGGGCAGCCTCTGCCAGTGCCTGACTACTCTTTCAGTGAAGAAGTTTTTCCTAATATCCAACCTAAACCTCCCCTGGTGCAGCTTGAGGCCGTTTCCTCTTGTCCTAAACTTGTTCTCACTGCTGCTATACAGCATTGTGTTATTTTTCTACAGCTGAAAAATCCCTGGATGCCAGAAGTCAATTTAAAGTGAACTTTATATTGATGGAACAGCCTGACCCAAGACGCAGCCTAACCTAAGACGACCTAACCTGGGCTGAGAGTCTGAGCCAACAATAACTTAAGGCTCCTTCACCCCTAAACACTGAACACCAAGACGTTCCAAAACCTTCAGAAAAAATGGCAACTAAACCTGCAAAAACATGCTGTCACAGCTACAGCCAGCCAAAGACTCTACTAGAAATAAAGGTTACCATTAACCTGTTATTCAGAGACTGCAGAGTGAATTTTGAAGTAGGTAAAGTATAATTACTCAAACTAGAAGACACTTAAGGTCGATTACCCAACTATGAGAGAGAAAAAAAAAGTTTAGTGACCACCAAAAGTCAACCAACCTTGAAAAAAACGAGGGCAAAAATTGCCCCTACGACGTGGCTGGGGAGAGAACAGCATCCACCAGCACGACCAGGGCAGCTCCCAGTGCAGCTCTGCATACTTGCCTCCAGATTCTTTCATCCCAATTTTTGACTAGCTGACACCAAGCTTTGAGGCGCATTAGCCACGAACTTTGGAGAATCTCAGTCCTGACTTTGGTTCACAAAACACTTACACTGCATCTTTTCACTAGATTCAGTTATTCCAAAAAGATATTGAGAATCCTGTTTGCAATCATGTTAAAATGATCGCTCCATGCAATACTACTTAACCTAAACAGTTCTTAACATTTTACTTCAAAGCAGAATTTGGCCCACTAAGCCTAACTCAGTATTTTCCACCCAGAACTGTAAACATTACTTTCATTTCTTCATGTAAGTGAGTGGTATGATTGGTAAGGAGTAGTTTCAATATTACAAATAATGAGGCAGCACAAAATCTAGAAAATGAAAACTTCCTGAGCAAAACTAACAGCCTCTTCAAACACTATTTGTAAAGTTTTGTTATTAACTATTTCCTCACTAAATGACTTTTTTTAATTTAGATTCACAAATATGCAAGGCTGCTAAATAAAACAGCAATTCAAAGACTGAAGACGTTTTACACATGGTTTACAGCTAATGAATTTTGAAAGTTGAAAGACAACATTGCAAAGAAGTTAGTTAAAAACAGTAGCGAGATTCTGCAAATAGATTCAACTCTTCAAAAGAAAACCAGTCACTGCATGCAGCTTTAAAGCCAGTCTTTCAAGTTAGGACTAAACTAAACCTTTATTTAGCAAAATGACACTAAGTAAAAAACACTATTAAAAGATGCAAGTGTAAAAACAATACTAATTATCCCCCAAATACCCTTTTTTTGGTACAAGTTGTACAGGTTCCAACAGCACTGCATGCACGAGTGGGTTGGGGGCCCCACTCGTTTAAGTTGTTTCTCCATGACTTCACTACATGTGCTTCTAGGTAGATAAAAGATGACAGCTTCGTCTTCGTGATGGGGAAATCTTTGTGAATGACAGCAATATTAGGCAGATGAGCGGCTCCCATTTAACTTATTGTCAGTCACATCTAAGAAGTTATGCACAAGACTACACCAAAACACTTGTTCTCCGCCTGTGGTGCAATAAGGCTTCCCTATGCAGCCACCTTTGGTGCCTTAATGAAATTCTTCCATTTGTTCCATAATGTAACATGAAGTCTAGAAACAAAATAACCTCTTAATTCAGGGACTGATAATCATTGCTACGCTACTTACATGGAGATGCACAGCTGTTTACAATCATTGCAGAAACCCAACCATTAGGATTTTCCCCCATTCCTGAAATGTCTAGGGCTTCAGATTTCTTCCAAGGTATCAAAGACCTAATAATGTGGGCTCTTACAAAGAACCCAAAATGGATGTCTCCACTTAAAGGGAAGCAGAGTTGAACATAAATCAATAAAAGTAGCATGTATCATTAAAACTTGCTGGCAGCTAACACACAGGGTCCTTTCAAACACCATGAGAAAGCTGTAAATGTAGTGAGTAGCAGTACCTGAGCTAGCTTAATCTAGCTAGCAGAGATAAAACACCAAAGTCAGAAGGAAGCTTTAGCAACCAAGATAAACATTTTCCAAGAATGCACAGTATGTAATTACGTTGCTGCCATATGCAAATCCACTGTTGCTGGTACCCAGAATACCTAGACAGACTTGCTATAGGTATGTTTAGCATATCTTTAAAACAACACACCTTCCAGTTTTTGTCTGAAGACCTATCCTTTGATTTGCTGAAACGTGAATATAAAAAAGCAGAAATCCTTACAAAGAAATGATAATAGCTAGCTGCTTTGATACCTATGGCAACATGACTAAAAAACAAGCAATTCAAAGAAACAACTAATTCAGTTTAAAGTTATGAGCTTTTTTTTTTTTGTGGTCTTTAACTTATCTGCAAGGCTCTTTCATCAAATTTTGTAAAGAAGTGTAAGTAGCCATTCTGAATTGATTATTACAACTTTAGGATGAGTGACACTTGACTGAAAAAGTAAAAGGATGTCTCTCTCCTTTGTTTTCATTTTCAAAGGAGCACAAAAATACTCTTCTCGCTCCATGCTGCTCTTCTATTCAAAAAAGAAAATTAAAGATTGTGCTTTGGGCCCATGTTCTTGGACTCCGCTCTCCCTCCACAATTACTAAATACATAGAAATACTTAATCCGGCAGTTTAGGTAAAATTCTTCAGTAGTCTGGACCGTCCAAGCTGAATATAAAGTCCTATTTTACTAAAATTAGGTAATATTGCTGCACACAGGATGTCTGCAGGATTTGGTCCAAGTCACCTGTAGTCTATATTCTTCCAATGCATTAGAAGTTACCAAAATACCATATGGCTCTTCTTTCCTGCAGCAATTCAAGAAATTCAAGGATGCAGGCATTCACTCAATTTTTTTTCTTTTTCTTTCTAAAATTTATGTTTGGATCCCAGCAATTCATCTTGTGCCATAAAATGTTTATGGTTTCAACTTGTATGGAGAATCCAGCAGCCTTCAGAGATCGAAGGGCCATTCTTACTGTCAAAACTGTAAGCTTCACAATAACAACTTCATTTTCATTACAGTTTCACAAAAGATATAGAAATACATAACTCTTAGCTGCCAATAGCCTTACAGAACAGAAGCACACAACACGAAACAGTAAGTTTTTGCTGACCACAGAACACACAATTAGCTTTTGTCAAATGCTTTTGGAACTGTACAGTCACTTATGCATTTTTAAGACGGTAATTAAATTGCCAAAAACATCATAACATGACACAAAATGCAGCTTTTCTGCATAAAAAGCTTAAAAAAACCTTTATCTTCTTTCAGTACAGGAGATAAAAGCATATTTTAAGCCATTATTTCCTCTTTAGGCTTCCCTCCTAGGTGCAGGGAGGGGTTTTAGTTTCCATCCTGAGCTGAGATGGCCTACAAGCGCGTTCAATGCTTCAAAGCTATCACACTGCAAAGCCAGGTTTTGTTTCAAAACCTTTATGCCCCAGGTTAGCCAGGATCAAGAGTTCTGCGCAGGCCACATATGTCCACGCTCAAGAATGACACTACTTCAGTTTTTCACTCTCATCACGTAAATAAATGATATTGATGGGTTATTCAGTAATTTGGGTAAGTGCATGGTACCTGGAAAGCTACCTCGTGAGTCCTTTGACCTCATTAAAACATGGATATTTGCTGCAAGAAAGCAAGCCGCTGTTGTAAGTTGTAGGCTTTCATTTTCAGCTGCTGCTTCATGAACAAAAAAGCAAAACAAGCCTGACCCTGATCTCAGTGAGAATATTGCTTCCTACAGATCTGCACCCCTATCTGTTACAGGGTCTCTAAACCAGTAAAAGTTAAATATCCCTTAAGTGAAGAGATGTGTGTGTGTGTGTATTTATATAAAAGTTCACATTTGGAATACTTTGAGCTCATCCTAAGTGAGATTTTTAAATTGTTTGTAACTGTGCCCCATACACATCTAAAACATGCTTAGAATTGTCCTGCTATATGAACATATTATTCATGAAAAATTAAAAAACAAAACCAACAACAAAACAACACAAACAAACAACAACAAAAAATACAAAACAAGACAGAAAATTGGTACTTTATGATTTATTTCTGCAAAAGCTATTCTGGCCACACCGGGGTCCTACCAAGCACGTCGGCTCAGATGAATTGGCAGCACACTTGCAGGTTCTAGCCAGCACCTCTGCAGATGTTGTTTCCTAGCAAACATCTGAGTAACTAGCCCTGGTTTGTCTCATTAAAAAAAACAAAACAAAAAAAACCCAGAAAATACTGTTACAAAGTATGCTGAAACAGTGACTTAATGAGATTACATACTGGAAATCACCTAGAAATAATTATTAACTGTTTACCAGAATCCTGTGAAATTTCCAGTAGAGAATATTCAAATTCAAGTTGTCAGGGAAAAAAACACACACACAAAAAACCAAAAAAAACCAAACAGAAAAAGAACATATCAGCCTATATATAAACATGTGAGTACATACAATGCACCAATTCAAATTCTACACTTGCCTCTTCTTCTGCATGGGAAAAGCCCATGCTACACCTCTCTGAAAAAATGCAGCAATCTTCCCCCACGCCTCAGCCACTTCCAGGCCAAAGCGCAGCATGACATTTGCTGCGCACACTTTCAATCCGCGCTTTGCAAGCCTGTGGTAAAGTCCTTTCTAAAGATGATGTGAATTACAGGTATGCAGATGGAAGTGCTAGAAGGGGTTCTAGTTTCAGTCTCTGAAGCACCTTCACGGCAGCAACCACAAGATTCAAAACCGTCTGTACTCGTTGCTGGTACCATTTGAACACAGGATAATGTTTTGCTTCGCACTAAGTCACATCCCTCAGATTTTAAAGTGCTACCTTTTCATAATTCAGAAAAAAAAAAAAAGGTTCTAGCAATAACGTCCTAAAAGAACAATGGAAGACTTCGGAATTTTTCCTGGGTTTAAATTAATCTTTATCATTTATAAGCCTCTAATAATTTCAAAATTTCTTACTTCATCAGCTAGGCTTCTATTAGGCTTTTACTTGTGAAAAGTGGCCTTATTAAAAATGAAAGGCATTCAATTTAAAACATCGTTGCATGTCCTTTGTGAAAAGGACAAATGACCACACAAGAAAAATGCATGGAGTCAGAAGGAATTGCCTTCAAACAATAAAAACGCATCGGATACAGGGCACAGATGCACCCCACAATCCAGCCGGTCATCAGCACTCCCATTTCATCCCACCACTTTTCCGGAGGGGACAGGGGACAAGCTGAATGCTCAGAAAGTGCAGTGGGAAGGGCTTGCCCCTGTGCCTGCAAACCACGTAGGGGAGAGAGAGTTGAGAGAAGTCCACAGGAGAAGATGGTTCTTGGAATCGCTCATCCTTCTAGACCTGCATAGCCAAGAATACAGTTGTCACCTTTGTAATTCTGCAACCTGCATGCTGTCTTGCATTTTTACTAGCACCACAGTGCAGCAAAGGAGCCAACAGCTGAGACACACCCTGAATTTTCTTTTACACTTAACGATGACACTTGCATATCAAAGCCTACATGTGGAAATCACTAACTTTTATGGAGCCACTTAACTGCACACTGAAGCTTGAAACGAGTTACAGATGGACAGGTTGTGCTTACCTACCCAGCATACGCCTGATGCAAATAAATGAGAAACTGGAAGTTGGTCACCTGTGAGAGTGCCACTGGTGGTCTCCACTTAATCTCCACTCACCCCAATAAACACCCATCGCCCTTGGACGCGCTATAGCTCTGCACATGCTAGTCGTATTTCAGTGTATTTCCCTGCCCTATGCTCTACGCCGTATGAAGTTAAGCATGATGAAGGTATTTTAGAAAAAAATACATAAATAATTTGGAGCCCCAGTTTCAAAAGGAGAAGCTGAAAAATCTCATGAAGTTACAATGAGACTTGGCTACCTAAATGTCTAAATTGTTTCTGAAAATGGCAGTTCAGCAAAGGCTCTTGGAAGCTTTTGAGTCTAATCCTGTATAATGTCAATCATAGTTCTGTCTTCATGAGATACACAATTTTTACAGTTTATGGTAAAAAATACACAACATGTAATACTTGTGTGAACTAGCATTTCTTTTTTTTCCCCCCCCATCTCATCAAGTTCACTCACTTGGGGACTGCATCGGAGGCGAGAGAGACGCTGCTCTTCCTACGTGAGGCTGCTTCTCCCCAGCTCTGAACAGGGGCCGTGCTACCTGTCCTCTCCCACCTGCTGATACACACTCGAAGATCACATTGCTTTAAGTTTACGTGACTTTCATCTCTGCCCAACTCACGAGGCTACTGTGGGCCCTGCTCGGCTGTGCAAGAGGCATTACAGGTCTTCAGTGTCTGACAAAACCCCCCATTGAGAAAGCATCATGGTGGTTGTAAGCAATTTGTGGAAGAAGGGAACAGCCTGGAGTTTGTTGTTTACTCCTGTATCTCAAATTTAATTAAATTTGAGACATGGCAGAATTTAGGACACAGACAAATAATTAGAACATTAATCATAAATGAATTCATAAGTTAAACATACATAGTCTTTAGCATTTGATTTCACGTGAATAACTAGAAGTCTGTTATTTGCTGTAGTAAGTTATGATTTATGTCTTCAACCCCTTTCGTCAATCTCATGTATATCATCTGCCTGGAAGAGATGCACCTACACGCCCAAGCTATGGGCATTATACCTTCTCCAGCCACCGTGGACAGTAATACCACCTACAAATTGCAGATACTGTAACACATGAAAGCTTTTCTTTAGAAATACTTAAAGGAAAACACACTACTTAAGAATTAGGCTTTCCAAAACTCTACTTTGTCAAAAACTTTTTCTTATTTGGCTTTGCTATCTCACTAGCTGCCACTGAAAACAACCAAGTTAGGCAAGTCGTTCCTACCTTACATTGAGAATGACACACCATTAATTGATCGTACCCCACAAAATTTTAATACACAAAAAAGTTATTCTTTATACAAGTTACTTCCTCTTTAAAGACTCCTGACTACTCAACTGATAGTTTTATAATATTCCTTTATTATTATTATTAAAAAGATAGAGTGAAGAACGATAGGGAAAAGCCCACATCTTACAATAAAATGGAACCGAAAAAGAGCTTCTTAACAAGATACTTTCTGGAATTTAAAAATAAAAATTCCCTGAAAAACCTCGATGCTAAGAACAAAAATAACTACTGTAAGGAAATGGCAAAATCAGGGAGGAAAAGTGTCACAAGCATCAAACAAGCCAATAAAAGCTTCAACAGAATAACCAGACTGTAAAAGTTCAAACAATCTCCATGCTATGGAGACCTCCAGATAATGCTGCTATGACACACAAGTACAGTGCTAGCACAGTTCTGATGCCTCAGAGTCGAATATACAAATCAATTAGGACACTAGAAGAAATATGTGCCAATATAAGCAACACAATCTAAGAAACACTTGAATTCTCTGCTGTCTCCTAAGAGCTTACACTGCAGCCTGTAATATTCTTTTCATTACTTGACCACTTATTTTAATTTAACACATAGGAGCTTAAAACCTTTAAGCTTGTCACTCTTCTGTCAAGTTTAGTACAAGTTGCCTGATGAGCTCCGAAGTTACTGGAAAAGACAGGGGAAAGAAGGAACAGCACTGACATACCCTGTCACACTGGCTTGTTTCCTTACGGGGCCCAGGCTCAGACCAGTTTTACATGCAGAGGAGCAGGAAGCCTTCCCTAAAGAGAGGCAATCCCAGCTGGTTTAAATGTGTTGGAGGTTGGGGAACAGGGGGCCCTCCCTTAAAATAATGACTGCTATGTCCACTACATTCAACATTCTCAAAAAAGTGATCAGATTTTCATTTTGTTTATAATGCACAAATGTCTTTGACACTTGAAGATACAACCAAATTTTTTAATTGTCACTGTGAGGAAAACTAATTTTCCCCACCACCAGCCTAAAATACAGTCTCAATTCGCTGTTGACTACCGTCAGTTTGAACAGTGGAATTCCACATATTTTGATTGGTTGGGGGCGGGGGGATGAGGCTGGGTGGTAAATAGGGAATACGTATCTGTATGGTCAAACATTTTTGGTCATCTCTTACTATTTCGCCAGGCTCCAGCTGTCTCTCAGGTCTATCGCTCGTGTACAGCCATATGAAACCGACCTACCTGAATTACAAGTACAGCACAATTGTTAACAGACATACCTCATTCATGATCTTAACATTTCCCACCTCTGTTCCAACCATGTGAATCCAGGTTTTGATTAAGGAGGAGAAAAAGAAGTCAGCAAGCATGTTGCTAATCTTGCCTTGAAGGAAAAATTCCTCTGATTCCCAAAACCTGTAACCTTGTCAGACTCACCATACACTGGAAGCACGGTGTGAACTCTATCATCATTTTAGGGGCAAGCACAGCAAAAATCACTAGTAGACATCTTCTAAACACCAAGAACTCTGTATGCATCGAGCTGGGCACAAAAGGCAAGTCTCCTTTTCTTTACAGGGCCAGTTAGTGCCACCACACAACCAAGACAAATGAAGAAAGGTAGTCCCCAGACTGCGCACGCTGAAGTCCTTATTGTAGTCCCTGCTGTCTGCTCTAACAAGCATCACATGGAGAAAAAAGAAAAGTTGTTTAACTTGATCCATCAATGATCTTCTTAAAGGTAGCACCTTCACAAACAATTAAGAGTATCACCTCACAAAGTGTAGGATGAAGTCCAACTAATGAATTTGCTCTGGAATTGATGATACTCTGCATGGACCCAGTGACCCACAAGGAGAGACAACGTACTGCTAGAGCAGGGAGCCCAGGACCCCAGCTCGACATTGAATTATGGGCCATGACCCACTTAACTCCAGTATTTTCTGCCTGTCAAATAGGGAACTACACACTTTCCCTTTTTCATCTAAGAAACACATCATATTTATCAGAAGTATTATTACCTGCATCCAAAACTGGGAGCAGTAAAATACCAGGCTGTGCTGCTTCAGATGTCTTCCACAAAGCAGTTTGGGAATCTTGTCTATGGATCTCGGTGGTGAGCAGTACTTTTTCCCATCCAGTCTATCTGCTTCAGTCCAATGGACAGATGACAAAGTGCAGTTTTCCCAATTGTAATAGCATTCTTAAATCTGAATAGAGTTGAGGAGAGAAAAGAAAAAAGGATATGAGCTCATCTGGTCTTACTTCCCAACTGTTTTAGGCTAAGAAGCTTCATCAAAATACTACCCAATACTACATCACCCAAATATTTATCCCAAATGCTTTCATTAGTCTAGTAATGTCTGCAAAAGAAGACTACACTTGAAGTAAAGGGAGAAGACAGGAGAGTCCACAATCACCTATGTCCATTGATCATCAAAAGGAGGTAGGTTTGTTCACTTCACACTTGATCAAATCCTGTAGTGGAGGAGCCAGGTGAGCCTTGCCTCCTCTCCCCCAAGACCGTATCAACCTGACCTGCCGTTACAGGTCCTCTCTACAATAGGTGGCCACCATTATCATTCTAAGCATGTCAGGAAAATACCCTACCCCGCCAGAATTCGAGATAATACATTAATTGCAACCTTGCTGTGCTGTGTAAGTTAATGTCAACGTTTTACCCATTTGTCTACTTCATGGTCTCTTTTGTATATGCAAAGACTGCACGAGCCCTTTTGCCATGGCATTATAGTCACCACAGATAATCATACCTCCAAGCCCTCCCCCAAGTCACAGAACCAGGGGATGGATGAGGTTGGAGGAGACCTCCAGGACTGTCTAGTCCAAACCCTCTGCTCAAACCAGGGTCAAGTACAGCAGGTTCCCCAGGATCACGTAGACTTCTGAGTATCTCCATAGACGGAGACTCCACAGCCTCTCCGGTCAACTTGCTCCAATGTTTGACCATTCACAGTGAAAAATTTCTTCCTGTGTTTAAATGGAATTTCCTGTACTTCAGTTTGTGCCCCTGAGCTTACTCATCTCACAGCTAAACTGTCCCAGCTCTCCCTGCCTCTCCTCGTATCATGCCCCTATTCTCAAAATGGGGTTTCCCAACCTAAGTTTTCTGTACCAACTACAGTTTTACTGTATTTTGATGACAGAACTACATGACTAACAGTGGATATATTTCTCCAGTATTCTTTGCATCATCTGAAAAATAAAGCAGCAAAAATGAAATCACCAAACCTGCTGATTAAGTGTAACTGGGCCACAAACACATTGGAGACCCACTAGATTTAGGTCTTTCTCATCCCACTAAAAGTTACGCTTTCAGCAACAGGACATTTTTAATCTTTTCTGTGTCTCAGCTACATGTAATCCAAGTTTTTATATCAAAACATTGTGTTGCAAAGATTTAATGCTTTAAAAGAAATTAGTTTAATATAGTAATATAGGCCAGACACACAATCCTATTAAAAAAAATACATCAGCTTTGTCTCACAAAGCCTTCTATCATGAAACCATAGTGACTGGCACTAATTATGGTTTTGGTTTTTTTTTTTTTTTTAGCTTTTAAGCCTTCACTGACGGAAGTCCAAGTTAACCTCTACTTTATTTTGTCCTGGGCTAAATCCACAGTGACATCCTTTTTGCCCTTTTAAATTTAGAAACTTTTTGGAAGCCTTCCAGTACTTTGAAATAAACACATTTACAAGATATGCAACAATTAACATGAGTGGTTCTAGAGGCTCCTGAGACAGTTCTGAAGTCCATATGAAGTGATGTCCAGATCTGTTTATATTTTTTTTCATTTAATAGTTAATTTTAGAAATCACTCTTTTACCATCTTTAGCAAAGTGGGTGTGAACTTTCTACTCCAAACAAAAAGCGATATGGGAAAGGAGAAAACACTATAATAAAGTGTGTAAAAAGCAAAATTACATTAAAAAGGCAAAAAAATACATTAGAACAGTACAAGTTTATGCTTAATGACATCTAAGAGAAAGAGCCGACTATGAGACACACTGCAAATGACCATTTCACCCTGCAGATGGTTGCCTGGGAGCCAGAGGACGAGCTGCATTAGATACAAAGATCAGAAGATTGTGATGTTTATGCACCTAAAGTTGCTATCTGTCTGCTTCCCGATTGTAAGTTAGATTACATGTTTCTACTTATTTCTCAAAATGACAAGGTTGAATACTTTTTTACTGCAGTCTTCACAGAAGAACTTAAGATTCTCAACAGTAATGAATTTGTCAGTTTCCAATCCAAGCTTTTGAAGAGAGAAAGTAGAAATAGGATGAAAGGATATTTTTCAAAACAAATTCAAACTGGCAAAACCTGAGGTCTTTTACTATTGAATACTAAGGGAACTAGTTGAAATAGCTCCTGAATCACCTGCAAGGATCTTTTAAAGCTCATGCAAGTCAGAAAAGCTCCCAAAGACATGAAGTGCTACCACAAACAAAACTTAATCCAAAAGAGAAGAAAATGGAGAAATGAGAATTACAGACAAGCAATCCTTACTTCCATGCCAACAGGTTACCAAAACAAGCGATTAAACAATCTATTTGTACACACCTAGAGGACTGGCCAGTCAAGATTTGGCGGGGCGGGGGAGTCACATCAAACTAATCTTAATTTTCCCCTTTGACAAGAAATGGATCTTGACTTCAGTGAGGTTTTTTTTTTTCACACAACATTTTAGAAAACAAGAAAGAGGAAATATGATCTAGGTTATACGCAGATGCAGGAACATCACAGGATGCAAAACTGCACTGGGGGAATAAGTACCAGTGGGTTGCTATGAGAATGGAAGAACATTGGAAACGGGCAGGAATCTGTCCTCAGTCTAGTACGCTTCAGTATTTTCACTGATGGCTTGTAGAGTATACACTTGAAAAATCTTAGCAGGTAACACAGAGCTCTGGGAGGTGTTGCAAGCGAATACTAGAATTTTAATATATCTTCAACTGAAGTGCCACTTTCAATTGAGAGCTTGAACCGTAAGAAAGAAGTTGAGCAATTAAAATTCCAAATTACATTCCCTACAAAGTTCATAGAATGCTACTAATTATTTTTCATGCATATTTAAGTCAGGAATGGTTCAGATGAGTTCCATCCTACCTGAAAACAAGATATGAACAATTGCCAGAATCCGTTCCAGATCAAATTTCTAGAAGTGTAGAATAGATCCACACTGAAACAGCAGAAATGGAATGGGGAAAAATGGATTAGAAGATGCTTCCACATCAGTGAAGCAGCACTGCGGAGGCACATCTGCCCAGATGACCCATCCTCACAGATCTCCTGCTAATCTTCACCAGTTCTGTCCCTCAGGCTCTAGTTCTTCCGTGCTGAACCTCAATGCAGAATAAAAGAATTCTAAAATAATTTTGAGTAAAGCCTATGTAACTGTCCTAATCCCTACGCAAGCTGTTCCGCAAAGAGACATTGCTCAGCCCAGCATTTTTAAAAACACAAGCATTTTTAAAAGTTATCAGGGAAGCAATCATATAGCACTTTTCTCTAATAGCTATGTATACGCTATGGCTTTTCAATAAGCAATTAGTAGAATGCTGAAACCTTAAACCTCCAAACTTTTATCATTTTTTTACCACATGTAGAAATAATTTTTTTTTAATATATCATGATTTTAAACAGTACAAGAGCACCACTACAATCTTCTAGTTATGTTTTTGCTAGGTTTTACTGTCAAAACGTTTAAATGATGAACTCTTTTTTTGAAGATAACTAATTATAATGTGTTCCACTTGGGGAACAAGAGTTCAATAGCCTAGTATCAAGGAAACAAAATGCATTCTCCTACTTTAAGATTAAAAACTAAAATGCAGCCAAAAGAAGTTTCTTCCTTGTACCTGTCAGATCACAAAAACATCCGATACAACAGGATAAGGTTGCCAGAAAACCCTAAGACTTTCAAAAAGATATTATTTCGTATATCTGGCTTAGCTCTGAAGCTGAACCAGAAATGACATCCGAGCTTAGGATAGTAAGCCTTTTTGCCAATGAATTTCTTGTAAAGTCAACAATTATAATTTATTCTGATCCTTTGTGTCACCATATTAGTAGTTATTTTTCAGCAATCCCAGAGCAGCAACAAATAATGCCATAGAAGAGGACTGATATAATTACAGGCTGAAAAAGATAGGCCAGCACCCTTACACTCAAAACTACCCTCTGTGGCTCCTTCATACCCCATATGTTGCTAATAAAACTGTTTGAATCATACCTATGAGACAGTTTTACTGATATTGTATCAGGTCCCTAGGTTCTTTGTATGAGATACGATGTCACTAGCACTATAACTATGCAAATTTTGTGATACAGGATCCCACTGGACACAATATTACATACGTAATTCGCAGTATGAAACTGTGCATTAACAATAATTCTAGTGTTATATAAATGAAACCACTATGTTTATTGAAAAGCTCGCCACACTACAATGAAATCAAATTTAAAAAGCAATAAAGAGCGACTGACATGCTCGTAGTAAAGATGGCAACATTGGTATTTCTCCCCAAACAATGTAAATTTTGCTTTGTGCTCCCTTGACAATGCTTTACAGAAACTTTTAGCACCAATACTAAACAAATGCAACTCCCTCCCCCGGCAATACTAATTAATGACTTCAAATAGGAACTTCTGAGTCCAATTTTTAGAAGCAACCATGTGATTTTCAGCAAGGTCTGAACCATATTCACATGCAAGTGTGAGTCTCAGTTTCTGCTACTAATAAAGGTATAAACGATAAATGACAATGATAAAGACTAAAAACTGCAGCAGTAAAAAAACCGACGGCGTGGGGATATCAACGCACCACGCGCCGAAGCACCTCGGAGGTATCATCTGGTCAGAAAACACCTGTGCTCTAATTCTGCATCTGACTTCAAGTATCTGCACGACCTCGGGCAACCGATGCTTCTTCCCAGCTCGCATCGCGTGCAGTAGCGTTTCTTATCACTTCCTGCGTAAGAATGTGGTCAGTGCTTTATATACATACCTGCAAAAAGGCAGGTCTGAAAGACCTTAAAAATCAGCGCTGCAAGAAGAGACAGAAGAGGTGCAATCAGAAATCTGACAGGACAAGCAGCTTGATACACGTTCCTCTTTTCTGTGTTCCCAGGGATTTCTTCCCTCCTCTATTAACTTATTGGTTTGCCGCAGGTAGGGAATACTGGGGCTTGTAAAAAGCAGTCTGTTTTTGAAATAAATCTGAAAAAAGGTAACAGGCTAGCATGATAAAGTGAGTCTGGTAAAGAGCTAGACTTAGGAGATAAAAGTACACTATTTCACCAAGGTGCCGTGAGAATTAATAAACCAGATAATTTTGTAAACTAAGTTGTACCATAAGTGTGTATAGTAAATTGTCTAATATGTAGAGGGAAAAAACCACAGTATTCCCTTGAAATACTTATAATGCCTTCAACTACAGATAGAACACACAAACGACGCACACCACAACTAGCTAAGGCGGCTCACACCGAGAAGCACTGACTTTAACTAAACGATACAAGGTTTTCCTCGGTGGAAGAAGAACGGAGTTGTAACCAGGCACTCAGGAAGGAAGGTGATGAACCGACTGTTGCCTACAACTTGTGCGCTTCCACTACGGAGGTAGCTTAAGCAGCACCTTTTCCTGAAGTTTTCCCTGACACCACCTTCTGCACAATACAAAAACAATAGTAATTTCATTCTCTATTTAAAAATAAATAAACAGCAGCTTAGGGGGCATCTCACAAGGCAGAAAGTTCACACTCCATCCCATGAACATTCTGCCCTCTGGCATTGCTGCTACGTTTTATCATCATACAATCCAGAAAGAATTATATACCTATTTTCAAAGTTTGAAAAAAATAAGCCCCTCCTCCCTAAATATGGCCCAAAGCTGTTATGAAGCAGCTTATTTTTAGAAAAAGCACTTATGCAGATACTTAATTTTAATTAATAGTCTCACTGACTTCAACATTTGCACAGCGAGACAACTCCACGCTTCAATTAAAGCACGCACATAAATGCTTTGCTGATTCATGGCCAAAAGCATGACAGGAACATCACTATATGAAATGCTCATACAATTTTAAGAAAAAAAAAAACAACAGCAACCTCACCCTCAAACAGAGCATTAGAAACCCTGTAAAACAGCTTGAACACAACTTACAGGTTGCTGAATTCATTGAATGTCTCTTAGCCCTAGCATTCATCTAATGATTTCAGAGCAGGCAAAGAGAACTTTGGGGAAACATCTTAAAGTTGAGACTACGTGTCCCCCAGCTCTCCATCCTTGGTATCTACTACCTGCCAAGATTGGCTTTTCAGGAGTTGAGGATTCGTTACCAGAAAAAGTAGAGGCAGCTACACCTTTGCTTCTGACGGCTTGCTCTCTTTTTCCATTGCTCGCAGAACAGATAGAACAGATTTCTTTCAATAAACAATTAATTACAGCCAGCTCAGTTGCACCACAGATCATTCTCGACATCTTCAGCAGACGTTCACTTCAAGGGAACAGTCATTCTGAGTTGCAACACTGCCTATCATAATATACCTACAACAAATCTAATTTTGAAATAATATGACACAAGAAACACTAGTTAAGTCGTCATTATCTGTGCAACATCACAAAGTGTAAGCTTTAACTTTTGGACAGAATCCTTAAAGATAATCAGTAAAAAATTTGTGTTGAAATGCTCTCTCGTCCTATTTATGAGCAAAATTGTGGCACTTGATGGCACGTGGCTCACTGCTATGAACTGATAATTTTAGAAGTTTAAGCATGAAAACACACCTTCGTTCCAGGACAGCCAAGCAATACTTCAGCAGTAATCGCCCACACGCCTTTATTAAGGCATCGAGAAAATTACAGCTGATAGCAAAACTGAGCTGAACGTATAAATTTGAACATAGTAGCCACCAAGAGTTAAACTGTTTAAAGAAACGCCAAAGATGAGAAGTGGCATCCCAAATAACCCGCCTCCTTTCTCCTTCACCCCGACGAACAACGAGGTGCCATGCAATGAAGCTGTCCGCTGGGCGATGGGGTGGGCAGAAGCCGTAGGAGTTTGCCGCTAGCTGGGTGCTCACCTCCTCGCGATGCTCCTTTGGGTGTCAGTCTCAGCGCGAGCCTCCAACCAGCTCCAGAACAATCACCCCCTCCTCAAACTACAGCGCTGAGCTAAAGACCCTTCCACTTGCAAAACCCGCAATAGTAAGATTCATCAAATGAGGCTTAGCATCACAAAGCTGCGCTCCAAGGTGAGCAGCAAAAAGAGACCGAGTCTTCATCACCTAGAGCAGAACAGGACAGCCCTGATGACAGACAACTCAAGCAACAAAACGGATACAGAAGTACAGGTAGAAAACAAACATCTGAGCCATTTTCTACAGGACCAATTCAGACCCGATTAGCTGCAGCTCAGCGTTAGCCTTGCCAGGCTGCCCTGCGTTAACAAGGCAGCGCACGCAAGCTAAAATAAAGCCAGGCCAAACCTGACTTGGCTCTGCACAGCACCAGCTTGTGCGGCTCTCCAGCCGCTTCGCACCTCATGTACGGAGTACATTATCCGTCCACCTATTGCCGAGACCTAACCTGAGAAGCGACTAGAATCAAAATCAGTTAATTGCTTTCCGTGTTTCACTTAAGCACTAATCAAACATAACACACCAGAAGACTTTCTGAAAATGCATCATTTTTATTCCGACTCCATTAAGCAGTCCAGTACTTTTGAAGGATTAACGAAAAAGCTGTCAAGAAATAATACAGAAGAGGAATGCTGATTCTCGGTGAACATGCCAACACACGATGAAGTGCAGAGATCTTTTTGGTAGTAAAGATTCAAGCCAGGACATTCAAAGAACTACAGGGACACGTGAACTTGCCCACTTGACCCAGAAGCTGAGCTTATCTGATTTTTATGAGACGACATTTTGATAATCCCTCCCTGAATCACAGACTCACACTAACACTCCTCAATTAACAATACAGCGTAGTCATTCTTCTCAAACATTGACAACACTTTTTTTCCACACCAAAGTTTAGTAAAAAACAGAAAAGTCTGCCTAAACATCCAGAACAGAAAACGTTTACCTTAAAATTAATGCCAATTCACTTAAAAGAGAATCGGTCAATGAGTTTATGTACAAACACAAGGATTATTTCCACAAACTTTACTTGTTGAGCAGGACACAATGTTTCGTTTACAACTGTTATTTTTTAATCAGGAACTGAAGACAAGTCCAGGAAGAGCAGAAGTAAATAAGTTTCCAAACAAACAACTTGTATAGATGCTTTTTAACAGGACCGACAAAACATTCCTTAAAGTTGCATTTACAAGCCAAAGCTGACCTCAGGCATCGCATTCAGTATGTATGAGATAACCTAGGTGGATACTGACCTTCATAATACCACAGGAGCAAATTTTGCACAAGGAAGACGTGCTCTTGAGCAAATGTTTTCCAATGTATTAGGCATACGGAAGCTTTTTTCTGCATCAAGAACCACATGTCACATTCCTTAAACTGTTTTTCTTGACCAAATACACTACGGACAACCTACGGAGGATGCCCCTCGTGTTCCTCTTTGAAGTTCTCATTTATGGTTTCCACTAACAATGAAAATATGTGGATTTTTTTCCCCCCCTCAAGAATCACAGCCACATTTAGGATCAGCTTTCCTAAGCTCGTATGCCAAAAAAATACCATAAGTGATTAGAGACTTTCAACACTAACAGAAGCTCCGATAGAGATTTTTATTGACTTTAAATCAAACGCAGATCCAGAGCCCACAGTAATGCAAAAGCAGGGAGAGCAGAGGACGACAAGCAGCAGGAATGGCTGTATAAGATGCATTAGAATCTGATAACAAAACTAGCGACTGGTCTAATTTAAAACACAAATGGAACAAAAACAGTAATTCCATATTTAGCAGGCCTTCCTAGAACTACCTATGCATAAAAGACGGGTAAAATGAAGTGAGATCTATTTGACCGTATATCCCAGCATCAGTCTTTCAGGTGGGGTACTTCACTTGGGACCCCGACAGACCTGCAGCCCCTTCTCTCGAGGGCAGGTAACGTTAACGTCATCACCCCGGGGAGAATCGCCGTCCCGCCAGACACCAGCCTCGCGTACAAACGTACACTCGTACCGTACCACAGTCCATACCTCCTCTCCACATACACACACTCTCAGATCTTTTCACCCGTTCAGGAGCTGCGATAGGCAAAGGGAGGAGAGCTGATCCACAAAAACACACAGTGTTTTCAACCTCCTTCCAATGCTTCACTTTTCCTGCAGCAGCTCTACTGAACCCTTGACCATACCTCAAATCATCGTATTTCTCTAGATATTTCAGTTCTGAAGAGCAACCACTGCCCAACAAACCAAACATACCCCTTCAATGGATCTTAAACTTATTTTAAATGCTTAAAAGACAATGCCTCAGTCTCTTCTTTGGATGCTGTAAAACATTCTTGAGGCTTTATTTGGGAAAGTCTTGCTAGCAGAGGCAACAGGCTCAACAGCATTCAACCTTTCAAACAATTGTGAACATGCCGAAGTCCCAGCCCCACATCCCAAGACCGAAACTGCAAACCATCTCCCTGACTATAATGAGATTAACCAAACGTTTAAGACTGGACACGTTTAATTCTTTGTACTCCACAGATTACAGAACAATTAAGAGGCTGGAAACAGAAAATTGGCTTAAGCTGAAGTTACACAATTGGGTGGGCAGAATGCTTTTGTCCACAAGAAAGCATTTAAATGTCTATCATAACATATTTTAAACAGATTTATATTGGATTAAAAATAGAATTTTAAATAGACTCTTATTGCCATAAAAAGCATGCTTTATATACAGGTAACTAGATCCCCAGATATAAAAAAAACCCCACCCCCCAGATTCCCCATGCAGAACGCTCTTGATCATCTATCTGTCTCAAACTCTTCAAGTTGCAGAGCTTTAGACCACCACAATAACTTAAATAAAATTCAGCATATAACGTGTATAATATTGTCTTTACAGTTAAATACCATGCTGGCAAATGTTTACCAGGTTACACATGCTAAGCAGTTCAAGTGATAATCATAATGATGAATGTGTAAGCTAATGCTCATTCACTTTGATTTATATGAACCATCATATGAAAGTCTCGCGTATCCATTTTAAGTCAGTGGGAAGGATCCTATTCTTCCTGACCTGAATCAGTGTTTGGTCTAAACTTAGGCTTTTTTTTTTTTTTTTTTTTGCATTAAACAGAATCAGTATTCACACATAGTTAAAGATGCCTGGGGTCACACAGTCCTTTGCAATCTCAGCAACTGGCCCTATCATTCCCTGTGATAGTCTCGCTGAAAAAAATAAGATCAACCAAATCTCCCCCTGCCCTTCCAGCTGTGGGAGAAACAGATCAGCCTATTCTTTACTTCAGAAGAAAAGGCCCTGAAAAGGTCAACCTTTCAGATGAAATACAGATCATTAACACTGAATACAGAACTACTTAGATTCTTGCTTTTTGTTCGTATAACTGGGATTCCATTGTACCTATTTCAGGATGCTCTATACTTTTTTATGTATATACACACACACCCCCAAAAACTTGTTTCTGAAACTAATTTATAACGGAAGGCTTGCTTATTGAATCAGAAAGAAGCCACCCAATGTTCAGTTGTTGTTCTTATTCTCAAAGTATCATGCTCATGAGACAAACTGCAATTCATCAAACAAGCTTTGCTGTAGCCTGCCCTGAATGCAAAAAACCCCAAAACAAAACAAAAAACAACAAAACACTAAACCACACTGTATGGATGGGAAAATGTAGGTGCAGAGTGCCAGCTGCCTAACTGGGAAGTGTTGTTTATTTTTACCACCAGCCACAGTTATGCTCGCTGTCCCATTGAGAGAGACAGTCTTCTGAAGACTGTTAATTCTCTTCTAGAATATAAAATCTAGTCCAAAAACTCATATTGCAGCATCTAAGCCTATGCAGTTTCCACACAATGCTCTAAAACGTGTTCACTCTAGGGTTCGGTCTATGCCAACCTAGGCAACAGCCTACCACATCACCCTTACTTCAAACATTCCTTACATATAGAAAAGGACTGATTAGTTAGTTGTATCAGTCCTCATTACAAAATAGCAATACTGACAGATAAAAAAAAATTATGTTATTTGTGGGAAGGATGTGTGGGTTGCAATCATCTTGAATCAGACCAGTCAAGTCATGTTATGCTACCTGATGCTACACTGCCAGGCACCGTAAAAGCAAGCCTGGCCCAGGCTTGCAAGTTCCAAAGTCTACAGAAGCCCCTGCAAATAAAAAAAATAAGAACAAAAGACTGAAATACCAACAGGCTTTAAAAGTTGACACAGAGCTTGCAAAAGGTACCAAAGGATAGTATTTTTACTTAAATTCTTGAATGATCTGAAGATAATCAAATTTTTTCCCTCAATCAAAACCCATTTAAGTAAAACTCATGGCAAACAGCCCAATGTCGTCTTTTTACATTTTGAGACTGTGTACGAATAAAATTACTTCCTTTGCATAGGACGTAATACCTGCCAACTCTCAAAATAAAGAATAGGAGGAGTTTCTCAAGAAAGAAATTCAGGGGCTAGGGGACACAAGCATAACAGTATCATTAAAGAGTACAGACAAAAACATTTTGTCAAGCAAATACAGGGAACTTCCAGAGTTTGGAAAGCACGTTAACATGGAAATAAGCGTCTTCGTATTTTGTTAGTACAAAGATATCACTCGATCAAAGCTTGACTTCCCTGGCTGGAGATAGTTAATCGATGAAAGCAGAGGTTATGAAAAACTGTAATCAAGTTCCATAAAAGTGTACGTGGAAAAGTAGTTATTAGGGTATTAAAAGCTTGGGGGAGGGAGGTTGGGATTGAAGGCTCAGACTAGCAAACTGAAAATATAAAAACTTTGACCCCCTGACCTTATACGCAATGCAACACTTGGAAAAGACAGACACAGCTACAGCCAAGAGGGCAAGAAGAAAAACCACGTTATCAGTAGGCAGCCACAGAGGACGACTGCTACAACTCAAAATTTTATCTTACAATCTTGTGAGAGTGAGTTGTGAAGGGTGTTTTCTCTCCACGTCTCTTGAATGACTGGGATTTAAGGACCCAGTTACTTTTCCGATCTCGGAGACTACCAGCTAAGGTCTGAAACACCGTAAAACATTTCTGTTGGACAGGCTTTCATTCCATACTAAGAAGGTACAATGGAAGGACCTCATCAGAAGTAGGGTCCTCCTCCTCCTCAATAGCGCAGCACACGCTACTGTGTCAAAACATCATTAACATCTCAGATTCGACCTCTCCCATATCCATTATTGCCCGTAACCTGTTCATCAGAATGATCTGCTTGGAAGAGCACGTTTCACTAGATCTTCCTATGAGTCGGGGCCAGAGAGAGAGACACACACTCAAAATGGAGACTTAAAAATATATAGCAATTAAAGATCCCATAACACTTTCATGTACTACTCCTTGGCTGGAAATAAAGCTCAGTAACGTAGAGGATTTATGATTTTTATTGACAACACAAAATAGCTTTGTGTACTAGAGACAGACTGAATGGAACCATTTCCATTTGCTTCCATGCAAGCTCTCACACAGTATGAGTTACACACAAACACAACACGTAACAGAAAGACTATATGTACAGCGAGACATTTGACTTCTCATTCATAAATGTGTCCAAGTCCTACTTAGAATAAAATCATTTAGATCCTGAGTCTCCGAAAGGACACGGCTCTGTTAAATGATGAGAGCCCCAAAGCCAAACTACCACCTTGAGAAATGCTTTAGCCTTACCGGTTTGCGCTCACATTTTCCATTTTTGCAGAGACTAGCTGCAGAAATAACATCCAAACAATTATAATTTGTGACCTTTTAACATAAATGGTAATTTCTTAAGACTAGTTCTCTTCTATTCCGTCCCATGTTCTTCCAAATAAGAGCTGCCCAAAAATACTTTGCATGAAAAACTAAATGTTCCCAGTGACAACTCTGATCACGTCATTCTTTGCACATGAACATCAAAAGATGCAGCAACAGCAAAAAACACTAGTTATTCTTATAACTTCAAGATTAAATCCTAAATATAGTAAGTTTTCAAATTGTCTTTCCTAAAATTCAAATAATATGTTCATCTCTTTAACCAAAAGCTAGCAAAGTACAACTTGTATTGTGCTGCAGGCCATAAAGTGAATGTTCTTTATTTAAATCATGGATGGATGAAGATGAAAAGTAGTTTTTGAAAATTTACAACAGTTCTGACACTACTGTGTGTTCCTTGTTACAAATTATCCCTATCTATTTATTAGACTTAGTCCACACCTTTTACTACCTTCAAAAAGATAATTTTCATCAGTTCTTCCTATCTTTATAACTCACCACAGGAAATTGTATAGAATACAAGCAGAAGCCCCGGCTGAAAAAAGGGAGCAGGGGTAAGAGAAGGACCACAGCAGCTGCTTCTGTTGGGCTGGAGAGGCTGTAGTTTAAAAGTAAGACTTAGTAGTGAATTTTGTCTTTAGCACAGCACTCAGGTGATGTTTTCTTATCATTTACCTATCCAAAGTAACCATTCTCCTATATAAAAAAAAAGGGCCCAAGTAAGAGGAAATTATTAGAAGCCCTCCATTCTCTTCTCCATCTTAGACTGATGCATCTCCACCAGCATCACTTCCAGTACTTCACAGCAGAGCGCTGTATTTTGCTTGTGAATCCTATGGCATTCTTCATTTCTCTACCCCAAACAAAGCCTTCCCCAAAATTAAACTGTTCTTATATCTGAGACTAGATATTGCCAACATGCACTACATGGCTTTAAGATCCAGTGTCTTGAACAAGTTAGAAACAGGAACTTTAGACTGATTTCTGAAGAGTATTTGGGAGGTTTGGTTTCTTATTAAGTCGTGCATACTTGCCTGTGGCAGTCTAAGTTCTGTAAATTTAGACACTGGTTTTGCAGTTGGAAAAAGAAAGTCTCAATTATGAAGAGATTTCAACATTTAAAAATCTTTTAAATTTGACTTTCTGAAAAATACATTACCGGCTTTACAGTCAGTCTTTACACACATAGCATTACAGAACAAAATACCGTATGCTGAGATGCAAATACAGGTCTACAACGTGACCGTAGGTACATTATTTTATCGCAGTGTGAACACCAGCCTTCAGCAAATGTCCCTGACTCTGCAACTACCTAGAGGAGCCATCACAACTGCAGACTCTGCCTACTCTTACGAGCAATGAATTTTCTATACAGCACCTGAAGGGGCAAGGAGAGCCTATGACTGATTCTGGAGCTTCCCAGATGATCCCAGGATGCTAAGGCAGAGGTGAAAACATAGATGGTCTGTCGCCACATGCAACAAAGTTTTGCAGGAGGGGGAGCAGACGGAGCCCTGACCTTTCTGCAAGCTGCCGTGGCTCAAACCTACAGGTAAGGCAACATCAGACGTTAAGTGACTGCTGCTGTTTTCAAAGACCTGACACTTGATGCTTTAAAGACTAAAGCCCCAGTTGCTAGCAAGGCGCTTTGCTAAGATTTAGTTTCTCTCCTTCTTTCTTCAGATGCTGTTTGCTGTGGGATAACAGAAGCAGCTTCCAACTTCGGTGATTCTTCAAAGGACTCTAGGAAACAGCCGGGGACCTTGCAAGATGCTGGACACTAACAGCAGGGTATGAAACGCCTACACTGCAACAAAGACGATCTTAAACAAGATGTCCAAGCTTGGATGTGCAATTAAGTGTCCCGGAACTAGAAACACCAACTAGAAACCCATTTAGCTTGAAATCACACAGGAATCACTTGCGAGTTCACTTGCGAGATGCCATCCTTACAGAAAAGCATCCAGTTAAATGACAAGCACAAACTTTGCTGGCAACTCTCAGGACTCCCTCAGTACCCCTTCATGCGTTAACACCACATACAGTCTAAAACACCATCAATAAAACCTTTCTATAACAGCATCCCACTAATTCTTCCAACTCATTTTTTGCATATACCCATATGTACAAAGACTTATGAAAAGGCAGTAAAATAAAGCTACGGTGACATGAGCTGCAGCACAGGATTTTTTTGAACTACGAGGAAGAATCGAACCAGTATTTCTGTAATTTGCTTTCCCACTATTTAAAATGGTTTCTGTACACCTTCTTTGTGAAATAAGCTGAGTAACAGTTAACTCATCACAATATTTTCAAACACTTATCACTACGCACTGCTGATAGAGAAGCTTTCATCCTACAACCACTAAAACTTCTCCTCTCAAAGCAAGATACAAGCAGAGGCTTAATCACTATTCACATAACAGAATTACAGAAGTTTTCAGAGCAGTTTACCAAAAATTCAAAAAATATATTATTTCTCAAAGCAAAATAATACATTGCATTCAGAAGATGTTTGCTCTCAATATTGAATAACACTTGTTATATACCTGAAGAGGTTTCTTAAGCAAGCCAAATCTCTGCAGCAACTCCAGGCTGTAACTACGCTGATCAAATCAGCTTCACACGTTAAAAAACGGAAAGCAAGAAATAAAGGTAGAGCCTTAATGTATCAACAGCTGCTTCTGATTTCATAGACCACATTAAAAGAATAAACATTGAAAATCCTGGCCATACATTAAGGCAATTTTTACACCCAAACAATTTGATCATGTAACATTGTGTATCAAGCCAGTTTTTTCATAAATTATGATCTAAACAGAATACTAGTCAATTCACCAAAAGATATCAAAGATATCCCTTTATTACAAATGATCCAAGTATCCCCCTCGAGGCTACGGCTATCAGAAAGCATTTAGTTAGCTCCCAAGCCAATATTTTTCGTATCTGTTTTATTATGAAACTATAACACATTTTCAATAACTTTTAGCTCTGCTATACAGAGCAACAAATAATTTCCCAGAACCCTTTGGAAAATCTGACATGCGAAATGATTCTCTAGCCAACTTGTGTATTAAGCTGAAAAAACATATATCAGATCATTTGATCATTGGAGGGAATGGAAAAGTATTGGGAGCTTCAGGACAGATGGACCAACTTCAGGTCATATAAAATACTACCAAGGCTGTATTTGAAGAAAAATGTGAAAGTTCGTGAAAGTGCCCTGGGTGAAAATACTTTGTGTTGCTAAGAAACATCATCCCTGATGATGGATGAATTAAATTGTCTCAGTTAGCAGAGCCAACTCCAGGCATCCCTCGTTTATTAGTAGAATGTTTTCTTCTACTGGTAATTTATTTCAACAGCTACATACAAATAAAAAGCTCTACCTTTAAATGAAACTGAGATTTCAAACTTGCATTAATTAATGCTGGAAAACAGAACAAGAGTTCACAGCTTGAACAGAATTTAATAACTACATTTTCAAAGTTTACATTTTTAAATGTAATATTAATACATCCAAAACGATTAAGAATTTGTTTTAGGATAGTCTACAGTGAAACATACTGTTCCAACTTCCAAAATTACTCAATGTATAATCCAGTGAAGAATAAAACTCTTCAGATATTTCCAAATACTGCACAACATAAATATTCAGGTAATCAAATTTTAAACATCACTGAGAGAAAAGCATATTCATTTGTCATGTATTGTTATGTTGACACCAACATAAAAACTAAGCATGAAGGAAATAATGCAAAACACCTGCTTTCCAATTTGGAGGTTGCCTTTGTGTTTCATCCAGTTCCTCTTTTAATATATTACTTAGAGGCTGTTTCTTCTGCAGAACATATTCATGAACTTACAGCAGTGTATCTTTCCATTTCTGAAGTATGTGTTTGCTGTGGAACTCTCACAGAGCATACCTGGTTTGCCTGCCGCGCACTCTGTTAAGTGAAGTCCTTTCAAAAAGGTTACAGCTGGAGCAGAGGAAGGCCACCGGCGTCCCTCTTCCCACAGGCTGCACAACAGGCCAGAGGACCTCCCCTGGAAGGGGAAAGAAAAGCAAGCACATCTCACCTGACACAGCCTTCGAGAGCAGGACACAACAGCAGAGGCAAAGTACAGCAAGCAGGGAGCCCCAACATAAGCAGAAGAGTCTTGAGATCAGAAAGCAGACATACGACCACCGCTCAGAGATGACAGAAAAGGGCAGTTTTTCTTAATAACCCTGAGAGGAATATGCAGAATTTTATGTCACCCAGAAACCAATGTGGTTACTGCACTGAGAATAAACCAAGGGCAAAGACCCATTTTGCAAAACACAGCTGGCAAAGGGGAGAATCATGAAAAAAAAAAAGATTTTTAATTTGTCTGGTGGCAAGGCTTGGCGGTTTTCTTCCTATTATTCTAGACTCTGTTCTAATGAAGATTGCAAGTTAGAATTACCAAGTTTTAGTACTGGAGAGTTCAATTAAAGGAAAAAAGGTGAAAAACCCTCTATAAACTCTTCTTTGGATCCCATCACAGCTTCCAAGTCAGGAATTACCATGCACAGTTATGCGGTGAGGCCACATACTCAGCTAGTCAATACACAGAGGCAACCATAGAGGTTCTTCTTCCCAAATAACGCCACCACAGAGAAGAGTTATCACTGGAGAGTGTGAGAAGAAGTATTTAATAATGGTACCCATTTGGCTGCACTATAGGAGATGTGCTTCCTGTGGGCCTAGTAAGGAAGAGCTTTACAATCTAAGCAGAAGCATTTCAAAACCTCAAAGGACATGTCTTATCTGTACCACTTCTGCTTCTAGAATCCCAGAAATCCTGAAGAGAGAAGGCAGATCAGACTGCAGCTTTCCTAGGCACAGATGTTGCAATCACATCTGCCTTAACTGTAAGCCACAGTCCTTGCTACTTTCCGACTCTCCAGCAGCATCTCTTAGTTGCTTCGGTTTTGGAAACGTCAATGCAGAGGACAAGATAAAGTGTTTCTGATCACATCAGGTATACTAAAACACTAACACAACAGAAGAACGCCTGCAGATTATGTCCCAAGCAAATAGCATGAAAGAAAAGGGTTTGAAGTAAAGATACCCTTTCTTCCCTTCCCGTCTTGTCTACACGATTCACAAAACACTTACTTCAAATAATGAGATCTGTTTGATCAAATATTTTTTTTTGAAGCATTGATCTAGCAGCCATGAAGAATGACCATTAGCATATGGATGCATCTCAAGTTATTCAGACAAAAAAATGCATATGGATATTTATCCCATTAATTACAGGCGTTTTTTTACACACCAGCCCGAGGAACTGAACCACCACCGACCCAGGTATGCAGATCCAGGTAAACATTCTCCAAGGTTTTTTTTTTTCTTTTCTCTCACTAAATACCTATACACCTATAATACACCTATATACACCTCCCTAAACACCTACAGGTACAAGATGTCTGGCATAATTTGTCCAGTTCCAGGCTCCCCAGTACAAAAAGGACACGCACGTACCCAAGCAAGACCAGCAAACGGCCCCAAAGAGGATGAAGGGGTCAGAGCACAACCCAGCCATTCTGCGACGCCATCTCCAAAGGCCAGGTCTGCATCAAGGCGCAGGTTTGCAGGACTTCGACTATAATAAGCTTCTTCCTCTTAGCCCTCACATTGTAATGCAAACAGCATTTTCAGTGCAGGATTATTTAATGTTTTCATTTATTACTTGGATAATGAACAATATAGTTGCAAAATTTTGTAGTTACCTGGGAAGTGTTGCAAGCATTGTGGGAAGCAGCGTCAGAATTGAAAAAAGTAGGACTAAGTGATTACCAGCAGAACTGAAACGAGGGTTTTAATACTGAATTGAATGCAAAAAGTGAAAAATTAATTTGAATTTGCATTAACAGGAGCATCATATGCAAAAGATGGCAAGATTTATTCTATTCATCACTGATACTGACTGACTAAGGTTGTACATTACGTGCAGGTCTGGATACACAGATGTAGGAAACCTAGAAAAGCTCAGAAGAAAACCTAAGCAATTAGGGAAAGTTAAAGGGAAATGGGCTTGCTGAATACAGGAAAAAAAAAAGATGAGTAAAGAGGGCACAGGCTTCAGCACAGGTTAACAGCAGTTACAAAAATGATGCTCACATCCCACTACTGCAATACCCACTGCAGAAAAAGAAAAACAAACAAGCAAACAAAAAAACCCCACAAACAAGCAGCTGAATTTGTTAGGAAAAAAAATTAGAATACTGTTAGAGGAAAGATGCTACCTCTAGGGATAGTTAAACAATGGATTAAGTTATGGAGGGGTTACACAAATCTTCACTGATTGTTTTTAAGACCTGGTAAGATGAACGTGTCAGAAACCGTCTGTACATATCTATCTGGCTTTATGATGAACACTGTACGCTCACACACACAGTACGGGGCCTTAGCGCAATGTGGATGACCTCCAGAGATCTGTGTTTTCTTTTCTAAACCTAAAGGCTGTACGAGTTTAGGCTCCTGCCAGGCAAATCAGCAGGTGACTTGACTGCTCCTTAGAGCTCCAAGCAGGCTTTTGATATCTCTTTTTTCTAAATAGCCAAGGCAGTCTGTGATTGACAATTTTCTATCACATCAAGCATGCTACCTTAAATATGAAGTACTCTGAACGATCCACCGGGGAAATAAAGTCAAAGTACAGAGAAGGCAACGGCAGCCGATCCCGGGAACCCAGTCCTGAGAAGGAAATCAAAACCGGCAAATTGGGCGAGGATGCACATCCCATTAGCACCTAGAAATGCAGGTAGTTATCTTTGTTTCTAGCACCTACAATAAATAAGCCTTAATAAAAAGAAGTATATAATAAAGTACTTAAGAGAAATAAGGAGGGAAGGTTTGACGTTTCCAAGCTTATTTTCACAGCAGTATGAAAGGAAATGAGGTAGAGTCAGAGCTAATTCTCCTTATATAATTTCACATGGAATGATTAGTTCTGCCCGAACAGTAACAGCTTTCCAGAGGGTCCTACTTGTCGCCAAGATTGCGCTCAGACGCTGTAAGCGTAGCTTCCCTATTCTCCACTGACAACCAACTTAAAAGGCCAATATAATATTCATTTTACTATAGAATGAAATTCACAGCATGAATAGTAAAATAATGTCATAGCTACCATGAAACTGCAGTTGCATGTTGGGGCTTGTGACTTTTAAAAGTTTAATCATGAAACAGATTCATGAAGAGGAGCATGCAAAGTGGCTTTCTGCTTTAGCGATGTCCTGTGGTCATTAAGAGCAGCGTAAGCTGTGGTCCAACAACGAGAGGGCAAAGGCACGGAGGAGCATTCCTGTCACATGCCCCTGCTGATTTTTTTTTTTTTTTAAGAAGGCAGGTTTTCAATCCTTACTGTGTTGAAGGCCCCCCTCTCTTAAGCCTGATTAGGAAAGACATTCCACATGCACAGGGTTGCTGAAGGTGGTGGAATTCCATAAGTTACCTGGGTCACTTCTGGGTGAAATACCAATTACTGGCCATTCCTCTCAATAAGGCCAACAAAAAAAAAAAAAAAAGAACCGTAAGAGACATCACAGGCCAACGGTGAATACATCACACGGATAATCCTAAAACTCTTTGCAAAAACGTGTAATAGGTATTAGTACTTTCACAAAGCACTGTAGTGTTTTTGTACTTAATCCCTGAATAGACGCTAGTAGAAAAGCCATATTCAATTCCAAAATTGCTGCTCCAAGTTCCAGCTCAGCTACTACTATTCCTTTAAAAAATATACTGTTTTTTAAAGGATATACATAAATATACATTTTAAGGAGAGATAGCCCACCTTAGTAAATGTAACTATCAACAAAAAAACTAAATGACTCTTCAGAATAGCATGCCAAATCATAAGAACTTTAAATGTGTGTTTTGCACTTACTAGCACAACCATTTGTTTTACAAAAGACCTACAGATTAGATACAAAGCACACTTAGTTTTAAGCAGAATAACAACCAATTTTTTATGCCTTGCCAGAAATAATGACTAATTAGGCCAGCACCACCCTACAGTCATTTCCATAAATCCTGCCTTTACATTTAAATTAGAACCAAAAAGAAAACTGACTTAATGATAACAAGAGTATACAGTTCTTGTTAAAGTTTTCTTAAAGCAAGGTCAGGACAAGAAATTATTTTCTAAAGCCAACAAGGAGATGTTATTGTTTATTTGGAGAACTTGAATTTACCTCAAACCACACAAAGTTATACCCAGAAGTTTACTACATTAAACTACAATCCAGTAGACAGACAACGGCAACACTTTCAACTGGGAAATGACAAAACCCAGAATTTCACACAATAGTGCTAGATTACTTATTCTGCAAAGTCATCCTGCAGAATATTCCCTGTGCAAACTTTGAAAACAATCGGAGTATAAAAGATGCAATATGTCCACCTGCTTGTTGAATTTTTCTTTTCTGGAATATTTGTATGTAAAGTAAATATCAAAGTAGAAAGATATATAGGAAATATGATGCTGAGCATCAGATGAGGATCTGTACTTCAATTAGAAGATTTTAATTTTTAAAATGAGGTAAATTATGGTTCTTCTGAGAAAGCACTTGTTTAATTACATGCACCAGGCAAGATATTTATAAAAAAATACCTTATTTTCCACCATGCAACATGAACTTTATTCCTATTTTATTTACAAAGGTGTCAATCGGTAAATAAACCACTATGAAAACAGAACCAAGATCTACATTGTCAAATAATCCAAAATAACGTCATTAATGCACAACTCAGGCTTTTTTTTTTTTCCTCCAAACCAATCTGGCTGGAAAGAACAGGAAGAGGATATTTTTCTAAGAGCTAGTTCTAGCAATAGAGCTATCTTCGCTGTTCTTTCTCCCAAATGTTCCGCCACTACAGCCACATACCACCACTGCTTTATCTAATCACTCCATTCTGACTTTTCAGCATTCACATACATTTACTCTTGCACATATGCACAAAGCTTTGCCATATTCTGGAAGTTCTTCCATACAGTGGCTTTATAACAGTTCTGTTGCTATTACCTAGGTTTTATTAGGCCTTACGAGGATGAACCAAAAATCTCAGTTCTCTGAAGAAGCAGCTTCTCTTTGTCTTTCAGATTGAGAAAAATACAGAACGGCAGCAGCGAGGTCTTCATCCTTCATTCCAACACACTTGACCACTGAATTCTGGCAGGGTGAGTAATGCCCATCACGGAACATCAATTCAGTAAATCTTCCATCCCAGAGAAGGAATAAAAGACTGCATCATATTAAATCTCAATCCAACTACTTAGGCATGAACTTAAGGGATGTGGGGTTTGTTGTTTTTTTTTTTCCCTCAATGACACCTTCTAATAATGACTATGAAAGAAATCTTGCACTCTGGACAGTATTTTATTCTTCAAGACCATGATCACCACAAGTCTTCCGTTGCCAGAGACATGGCCAAAGTAACCTTAAGGACTACTGTTGTACCTCTAAGAAGAAAACATTTCCACAGCATTTATGGCAATATCATACTTGTACCATTGAGCATCATTAACACAGACAACCTGTTGCACAAACATGGCATCTGACTGCCCAAAAATAATCTTGGAACAAAACTGGAAAGCAGCATGTGAAGCTACGCTGGTCGCCCTGTTCTATAGACACAATACGTAAAGATGTCTTCAGATGCAAACTGATTATATTCTGCGTTTTTTTTTTTTTCAACCTAACAATTTTTTCAACAATCTTTTATAACAGCAAAATTAAGGTATGAAGATGATATTAAATCCAGTTGCATCCAAAGTGCCAATGAGAAAACTTCTGCTAATCACATATGCATTGAATTTCGCACATATGTTTGATTGTATGTAAACCTACACACACACGCAAATATCTAAATCAAAGGTTCTTACAGGGCACTAACTTACTTTGGGATTTATGTGTCTCAACTGTTTGTGTTCTTTCTGTGTCTCAACTCTAACAAATAATTATTCAAGGGAAAAAAAAACCACAAACCGCACTTAGTGCCTGGCCTTCCCTGCCTTCCTCCAAGTTCTACATTTCATCCTTAATTTTACATATTTTATTGTTAATTTCAGACATTCCTCCAGCTCTCATTCGGACATCAAAGAGCTACTCATACCCAAAATATCAGCAATCTGAAATATTGGCTTCCCTACTTATTGTCCTTTATAACTTGAAAAGATCTTTGATTTCTTGCCTACAGGAAATACTGCGGATCAAAAATAAAACACATATATATGCTCTCATACATGCATATATATGGGGTCCAGGATTTAGGATAATAGACTGTTTGGAGACATGGTTTTCAGATTTAGATTTCATGCTCTGTCTGGTGCTTCACACATTTATTTTTACTTTCACATCTGACGTGCAGCAATATGGCTAGCTAAGGTGTACATTTAAGACATACTTTGATATACATCTATTCGGAAGTGAAATTCACACTGGGGTATGTGTCCTTACAGCACTGAGGCACCGCTTCACCACTGCTAACTGCACCGCTTACCGATGGCTGGGGGCAGGGGAAGGCAGGCTCTCTGGAGCCCCTCGTTAACAATTCTGCCACCAAAGATTAAGATGATTTTCCCCGCTTTACAAACTTGGTAGAGAACATTTCTCACATACAAATGGAAAAAAAACCCACAACATGGTAGCCAAAGTATTTCTAAAATGCCTGCTGCACGGGTTCCTAACGGCCCTGCATATACATTGAGAGTTTGTTCTCCACTTTTGTATTTTCTTTTTAAATTAGCAATATTAATAAGTTATACAACTAGTCCCAGACAATGAGATACTCACTCTGTTCAAGTTAACAAATCATTTGCCTTGCTTTTGTTACTACTCCCACTACACAATGGCTTACGTCTCAAGCAGTAGTACACAGAAGCACCCAAACAGAGACATCAACATTAAGGTCCCATTATTTATACCAATAGCACTGAAAAATCTAACCTTAAAATATATTCTCAGTGTGTTTCCTTACAATAGAATACAATTCTGTTCATGCAGGAGTAACTGTTCACATATGTTATGTATGTTTCTTCTGAACACATAGTTTATAATCCAATTTATACAGAAAGAGCAGCTCTTTAACTGAATTATTTAACCAGGTAAGATCTCAAGTCTTTGGACAAGACTTCCTCTTTGCAACTGGAAGAGCTAATACAAGAGAAAATTCCACATGAAATATTTGCTCATCAACAGCTGCAGGAGAAATGTCTTGTCTCAATGGCTCTCCCAATCTGAACTATATCGGACTGTACTGTATAAACATATTCCGATCTTGTGAAGTCAAACAATGCAGTATATAAATCTTTTTCTTTTTGGGTAAAAATGCCTACCTAGAAATTTTCACCAGTGCAGCAAAATGGTCAGGGCCCATAAACCTTCACTGCTCCGTTCAAAACGGAAAATAACAGGAGTCCATGGTGTAGATGGAGCCAGAGGCCTAAAATGCTCAAGGCACGTGCCTCTTCTTTGAGCTACAGGCAACGTCAAACACTGCAGTCATAGGCTGTAGAAAACATTTATAAAAAGCTAAACCTGGAACTTTTTGTTTTCATATTCTCAAATTTTATTGAGCAGAAATGTTTGAGGATAGTTTATTACTTTTACCGGCCACTCTAAAACGGGCCTCCAGCCAAACAGGTCTTTAAAATATGTCTATATTTTAGTTTTAAAACAACATTAAGGAAGTTGTATAACTTTTACATTAGAGTCTAAGTGACTTAGCAGCAGAAGTGACATGTTTCAGCTGTAACGCCAGCACTTTGCAAGCTCCGAGCACGACTTTTGCAACAGTACCAATCGCACTTGGTACCGATCCTAACGCAACAGATATCCACAGGGGTTCATTAACAGGTGTTTAACTCACGGCAAACCCCAAAAGACCAAAATTCAGGACGTGTTTGCTGGGATCATATTAGTGACCCACGTGCCAAACACCTTCCCTCCCTCTTTCAGGCTAAACTCCGTGGGACGAGACCAACCCACTACGCACTGTTCTTGTCTTCACAGGGCTTTACTGCACTACTCCAAGCGGAATAATTGACAGGAGTTGTAGCAATACTACTGCGTGAGAATTCAAACTGTGCATTTATCAGTGGAGGGAGGAATTGTATACCGTATTTGTAAAGCACCAACACTTTGAGCTGGGCAGTGGGTTTGCTTCCTGAGTTTTACCACTGCTGTTGACCGGCCAGCTAATAATCAGACTGGGAAACTGTTCAGAAAGTTTGTCAAGACTGAGGTATTGCACTACTGAGAATGATCCTCACCTTTTCATATGCAGTAGGAATATAAATCAAAAAAAAAAAAAAACAGCATTGTATTAAAAAGTCCTGCCTTTAATTGATTTATGCGATCTGGAGTCATAACATTTAAACTTATGTCAGAAAGTATTCTTCCAATGTATTTTACTACGCCCTGGACTTAGAAGAAATAAAAAAAAAAAAAAAAGATGAAGCAAGAAGAATACACTCTACATTAGGTCTTGAAAGCTCCAATTAAAATTCAATATTGTACTTTGTATGGAGGCTCTTTACATGAAAACCCTGTCATGGTTAAGATTTAAGGTTAACCAGGTTAATAGAGTCCAATAAAATAGCTCTATTTAATTATGCCAAACCATTGTTATAAGCCACACTAAAATCTGCTACTCATCTTTACCTGACTATTGGGCTAAACTCTGAATCATGCGCACCTACTTCTCGTCAATCAGAAAATCCTACCATGAAGTAAGCTTCAAACTCTTTCCCCCGCTTCTTAAAAAAAGTGCATGCATTTGCACCTCAAATGGTTTCTTTCCTCCAGTCTGCTACTCCAATCATCACAGAGTCATGTGTTAAAAGATTTGTGCAGACCTGCCAAGTCTCATTCATCTGAGACACACTTCCCTAAAGTTGGGACTCGTTCGCAAAGTATATTTGAGCAGCTCCTCTGCTACGAAGGGTTCTGTCACGTGGAATTTTTAGCTTAAAATAATAAAAACAAAATCCTAAAATCTACACATTTTGCAAAATTGAAGGTGTTTATGGTTTTGTTTTCCTTGTTCTACAAAGCATGACACTATGCCACCACAAAGGTTACAATTTTTCCTGACAGTTTTACCAGCAGAACTATTTATAGATATTAATGTTTATGTTTTAATTGCACTATAGTGACACTTGGAATGAAACTGGGTTCAAATTTTGCAGCTCACTTCATAACTGCTTATGAAAAGCGGTCCCTGCCCCGCACAGCTTGTATTTACAAACAAAAAAACAAATGAAGTAAGAGCGTCTTCAGAACAAAACGCCCACACACGCGTTTGACATGCTGAGGGACCGGAGGGGCTGACTGGGGCCCAGCGGGCCGGGCGCGGCCCGACGGCGGCTCCCCCGCAGCCACCCGCCCCGAGGCGGGCCGAGGGCAGCCAGGCCCGGCCAGGCCGCGCTCCCCTGCCCGGCTGCCCCGGGCCCTGCAGCCCCGCGTCCCCCGGGGGGCGGCCCAGGAGGACGCCGGGGGACGGGGCCGGAGGGTGGCGGCAGGCCCTGCCCGCCTCTCCAGGCCCCGGCAGCGGCTCCCCGGGGCCGAGGCGCGGGCAGCCATGTTAGGGCCGCCGGGGAGGCGGCACCCCGCGCCGGCAGCCGCTGCTCCCCGGGGAACGGCCCCTTCCCGCGGGGGCCGCCGCGGGGCCAGGCGGCTCTTCCCCGCTCCGGAGGCCGGCGCCAGGGCCGCGGAGCCATCTTAGGGGGGGCCGGGGCGAGGGCTGCCCCCGACAGCGCCTCCCGCCCCGCAGGTGCCGGGGAGCCACGGCAGGCGGAGCGCGCAGCCCCGCGTCCGGCGGCGGCGAGGAGCCGGCTCCCCTCGCCTCCCCCCCGCGCCGAGCGGAGCGGGGCTCGCCGGGCCGGACCCCCCCGCTCTCCTCCCGCCGAGCGCCGGCCCTCGCCGCTGTCCTCCTCGCCCGGCCCCGGGCCGAGCGCCCGCCCCGCCGCTCCGCGCTGACCCCTTCCCTCCCTCCTGCCTGGCTCGGGCGGCCCCGCTCCTTACCCCACCCAGAGGGAGCTCACCTCCTCCTCCTCCTCCTCACTCCCGCCTGGAGACCGTCGGCACCGACGCGCCGGCGTCCCGGCCCCTCCCTCCCCTCGGCGCACAGCAGAGCCAGCCTCCCCCTGCCGCCAGCCGGGCCCCCTCCTTCCTCCGCCCGCCGCCCCGCGACCCAGGGCCGGGCCGGGCCCCGCCGAGGGCCGCTCGCCCCCGGGCCCGGCGCCGCCCGACGGACCCACCCTGCCCGCGGGGCGAGGGGCCCGGGCCCGCCCGCCGCCGGCCCCCTCTGCGGGGGCCGCTCCGAGCGGGCGAGGAGAGGCCTCCCCGCCGGGCCTGCGGGAGCTCGGCCGCCGGCCGGGGCCCGGCTGCTGGAGCGGGGAATAAAAAGAAGAAAATTGAGCAGAGTGATGGAAGGGGAAACAAACCGTTTGCGGTGGTGGCCGCAAAGCGAGCGGCAGGGCCACTGGAAAGAGCGCAGGGATGGGTGGGAGGAATAAATAACAACCACACACCAGGTGGACTAAGGAAAAAAAAAAAAAAAAAAGATGTTTTTCTGAGAGAAGCAGGTGAAAGGAGAGAAAATCAGGGCTGTTACCAGTTATATATGAGTAGGAGGTGTGTGTTTTTTCCCCGATAAATCAAGCCTTTTCAGGTGGCGTCACTGCAGGGAGAGGCCAGGCAGGTGTAACTGTTACAGCCCGGCTTGCGAGCCCTCTTCCCTGGCCACAGCCAGTCACAAACCTCGCCAGCAAAACTTTTCAGAGCAGGAATGTTTGTCACGCTGACTCAGTTTAGCATGGCGTTATCTTTGGTATGTAGGTGTAAACTATTTTTTTTTTAATAGGGAGTCAAAATGAGTAATATCTAATGGAGCGGTAAAGCAAAATTTCCAAAGAGTACAGCTGTGAGAAGCATCAAGACCCGTAACTTGAGGAATTATGTATTTTTTTCCTACTCCGGCTAATCAGTTATTATGAAAGAGTGCTGAGAAGGCTGATTTGCATGAGAAATACCCTTAGGATAATGCAGCATTTTGTTTCACAATTTTCTAGGTTCAAAAAGCCTAGTAAAGTTGTTTTCCAATAGTTTTCCACACTCCTGCACCTCTGAATTCCTATACTATCAAGCTATGGAAATGCCAAAATGTCATAAGGCAGGCAGTTCTTCCTGTTATTTTTTTACCTAGGCAGAAGTGGTAAGACCTGAAAAATCTTTTAGTATTTATCACTCACATTGTAAATAATTTTACAAATATAAGATTTCATCCTTCAAACATTGTCAGACAGGGTGAGAGATGAGGAGACCTTCAGTCCGGCTGAATAATTCGCCCCCGGCGTGTGCTGGAACGCAGACAAACAGGATGTTTTATCCCCAATTTATGGATAGAAAAATTGAGGCGAGGAAGTGAAGGCATTCATTTTTCAAGCGTAGAAGTGCTCATTTGTAAGCAGGCAATTTAGGCTTGAACTTTTTTTCCCGTTTTTTGAGGAAAAGCACCGTGTATATACAGTTCCCATTGAAATTACACTTGAGGCACCCAAGCAGAAAGACTTTGGCCATACTCTTTTGGGGTCCCGCAGCCCTAATCCCATGTTCTAATTGGCCAGTAATCTGTGGACAGATATTGTAACAGTTCCTTTAGAATATTTTTCTACTTCTCACTCATTTGCATACTAATGGCATAAAAATAGGCACTTCCTGCCAGTAATTAGTTGGAGCCCAGAATTTAAAGAAAGAAAAATACCACAGCATTATGGTAGACGGATGGTACTGAGGAAGCTGCAAAAAAGAGTCACTTCTCTGGCGCTCAGAGAGTGCCTTTAATTTGGAGTTCAAGGCTGGCAACTCTGTTACCTCTGTGTGACAGGGATTAACTGTTTGCTTGGCCTAATAACTTTGCCTCTAATGAGGCCCTCTAACTTTTTTCATGGCAAATCACTCTATCTGTCCTGCACCCAGTCTTGCTGCTGTAAGGGTTTTTCTTTTTTTGCCTTTTTCCCAGAAAGAATAATGCTAGCGGTGAAGTCTGCACCGTGAGTGTGGTTCCTTGTGGAGCACCGCGACTCGGGCCAGCACAGCTCAAGGGTTCTTCACCTAATGAGGCACTGTGCAACTGATAACCGCATGGAGTCATGCAAAGCTCTAGGTTAAAATAGCCTGTTAAGAGCTGGAGAGCTTCGGGTGTATATATCATAGAATCATAGAATACCAGGTTGGAAGGGACCTCAAGGATCATCAGCCTTTCTAGGCAAGAGCATGGTCTAGATGAGATGGCCCAGCACCCTGTCCAGCTGAGCCTGAAAAGTGCCCAGCGTAGCAGAGTCAATCACTTCCCTGGGGAGATTATTCCAGTGGTTGACTGTTCTCATCGTGAAAAATTTTCCTCTCGTGTCCAGTTGGAATCTCCCTGGGAATAACTTGTACCTGTTACCCCTTGTCCTCACCATGTGACTCCTTGTAAAAAGGGAGCCTCCATCTTCTTTGTGACTACCCTTTAAGTACTGGTACATGGTGATGAGATCACCTCCAAGCCTCCTTTTCTCAAGGCTGAAGAAGCCCAGCTCACTCAGCCTATCCTCATACGGCAGGCTTCCCAGACCCTTGATCATCTTGGTGGCCCTTCTCTGGACCCCCTCCAGCCTGTCCACATCTTTTCTGTATAAAGGGGACCAGAAATGTACACAGTAGTCCAAGTGTGGCCTGACAAGCATTGAGTAGAGAGGGATAATGACTCCTTTATCTCTGCTGGTGATGCCCTTTTCGATGCAACCCAGCATCCTATTGGCCTTCTTGGCCGCAGCAGCACATTGTTCACTCATGTTGAGCTTCCTGTCCACCAGGACTCCCAGGTCCTTTTCCACGGAGCTGCTCTCTAGCCAGGAGGATTCTAGGCTGTGCTGCACTCCTGCATTATGTTCTCCCAGGTGCAAGACCTTACACGTGTCCTTGTTAAACTTCATAAGGTTCTTGTTAGCCCACTCTTCCAGCCTATCCAGATCTTCCTGCAGGGTGGCTCTCCCTTCCAGAGTGTCTGCTTCCCCACTCAGTTTGGTATCATCTGCAAACTTCATCAGGCTACACTTGATCCCGTTATCCAGATCGCTTATGAAGATATTGAATAGCGTTGGGCCCCATATTGACGCCTGGGGGACACCACTTGTGATGGGTTGCCAGTTTGAAGAAGAGCCATTTACCACCACCCTTTGGGTGCAGCCTGTCAGCCAACTCCTCACCCACCGCACAGACCACTTGTCCAGGCCACAATGCATCAGTTTCTCCAGGACAAGGCTGTGAGGAACCATATTGAAAGCCTTGGAGAAGTCCAGGTAGACAATATCCACCGCTCGCTCCATGTCAACCAAGCAGGTCACTTTATCAAAGAAGGCCACCAGATTTGTCAGGCAAAATGGTTAGTTGGGGTTAGTTGACTTCGCACATGTAGGTCATAGACTTGAATGCAAACCAGGTTGGTGATTGCTAAAATTTTCCCCGTATGGCACCAACATAGGTAGCTTTTGTTTAACATATCAGCTTTTTCAGTCAAATATGTAGTGGGAGAGTTTTCTACATTGTAGAAGTTTCTCCGTTGCTACTCTACTGGTGGTGTCTACGGCGAGGTGAAACATGGAAGCCTGACGTTACCCATCCAACCCTGAAGAACAGCGATAACTTCAATGCAACAGGGAAAGTGTATTTCGCTACTCTCATTCCCCTAACTTCTCTGGAGATAAATATTACAGATTACATTCTCCAGGGCTATCAAACTGACACGTTCAGCAAAGAACTAAATGCAGAAATTCTTCCCATGGTATTACTTACAAGAAATTTCAGCAATTACCGTTTGCCGTCTACGATCGGACAACACTGATCTCCAGCGATGCAATTTAAAAGCTCATGAGATGAAACTATACTTCATTATATACCTTTAACTTATTTACCTATTCCAATAGCAAAGTAATTATTAATGTATTAATCTCTCTAATACATTGACTGTAACTATTAGTTTCTTTAGAGCTGCTGCTCTCAAAGAACCATGGGATGGACACAATCAATGAGGTTTGTACTCCTTAAAGTTAAGACCTGCACTGCAGCAGTAAATGTTCCGTCCCCTTAGTGGGATCCAGAATGAAAGTCAGATATTTAGACCTTCTAGGGAATGCTTGGAGGGTGTTTATGCTCTTTGCAGGCATGAAATACCTACTGCAAATTAAGTCAACACAATCTTTGCATCAACACAACCATGTCTGCCCAAGCAGTGTTGAGGGAGTAGCAATGGCAAACAATTGCAGTGACTCTTTAAATGACCTGGGAGACTGCAGTTGCAATGAAAGACTAGAGTATGGAGAGGAAGATCCTCCATCCCTTCGACATTCACCGTGTAAAATCCTTTCCGAAGGGCAGCCTTTTGTAGCTGCCCCTTCTCTGAGTGAGCAAGGCTGCAGTTTGCATTGCAGCCTAATGAGTCAAGCACTTTCCAAGGAAGTGGGAGATTTCAGTTGAAAATCTTTCACCACTTGGTAAGAATCAAAAATAGTGTCTCCTCTGTCTCATGATGGGCTCTTCTGCCCTGGGTCGAGAGGTGGAGAGAGGAATGAATCTTTGGGAGGGCTGACGCTGAGCTAGCGAAAATAAGCCTGAGTCTACACCACCGTGATCCGGGCGCTCAGTGGGGAGCATCCTCTCAGTTTCAGACTCCACTAGAAAAGCCTTTTCCACCTTTCTTACACCTTTTTGTTTCCCTTTCCCTCTATCCATCCCACTTTGTCGCTAATCTTAATGTCAAGCACGTATGAAACTCTGTATTACATTGTGCTGAACTTAGAAGTGAAATTGTGTCACTTTTTTTTTATCTTTAAAAGCAAACCTTGTGAAGCTTGCATCCAGCAGAACTATATTACCAGAAAGTATTTTCCTGAAAACTTTGAGATTCTAGCTTATTAAAGCAGAGATCCTTAAGATGACTGGGTCTATTCCATTAGTGAATTTATAAAGTGTGCAGACTGAGCAAACAACAGTGACAGCTTGGGGAAGTGTATGCACCTGTTTATTAAAAAGACGTTAACAAGGGCAGATCTAAAATAAGAACATGTACCACAACCCAATTTTCAGCAAATTTTTATGCATGCCTACACTTAAGGTTACCAATGTTATTGGCAATTTCTCTCTCTCTTTTCTCTCTCAGAAGTACACGGCAACTGATAAGCACGGAGCATCTGTGGCAAAGGAAAAAAACACCGTCTTCAAATTTTGAGGAGCAAACATGACCCTTTCTGTTTCTACTGTTTCCCACCCACATTCAGTTAGTGCGAGAGAAGAAGGAAAATGAAAAAAAAAAGCAGGAATATTTTCTTTGCATGGAAGGACCAAAGAATGTATTGTTTTCTCAATCACGAGCAAGCACTTTCATCACCGTTTTTGCTCTACATCACAAGTGACAGCGAGTTTTCTGTATTTTCCTGGTATAACTTAGAAGAGGTCACATTTCTAAAAGTCCTTCTGCAGAAGTGAGTCTTCTGTTTGGATGTATGCAAATTCTACAGCGCTTATGCAACTTGTAATTCGCAGATAGGTATAAGCATATGCATAATGGAGATTAAATGTGTATATGCAAGTTTGCAGAATTAATCAACCAAGAATGTACAAAAACTACCAATGCTTTGTTGAAATTTGGCTCTAAAAAGATTTATGAATTAGCCTTCTATAGCAGCTTTCACTCAAGGATGCTAAATACACTTCATTTTTATTAATAATTAATAATTTATAAGATGTACATGATAATATTATTCCCCCAGAATAGCATTTTAAAAACATATCCCGATCTTGCGAGGGCCTGTCGGTACTTATGCGTATTCACAATTGCTGTAGTGGTGCTTTTTATAAGTATAAAAAGCTGCCAGCCTGGAGCCCCTCCAGGATTAGATCTTAATCCCCAAAGATATGTAAGTGCTACCATCTCCCTTTTACAGATTGAAAAGTGGAAATTGTGTGGGTAAATGCATGCAAGTTTACACATAAGGTTAATGATAGACTAAAGAATGAAAATGTAGGCTCCAAACTTGTAAAGTGTGTTATAAGGACAGTCACTGTCCCTTCTCGGAGTCCCCTTCATGTCAGTAGTTGATGTGAATGTTATTGAAGACAAATCAAAGCCCCAGACCTGACTGCGAGTCCTGTGTTTTAGCGTATGGCCAGCTGAGCCATGGTGTACATCCCTCAAATGCATTTGATTACTTCTGTTATCATGAACTGAAGCAAAAGGTCTTTGAACGGTTCTCACAATGCAGGAGGCAAAAAAAAGCAGTGTTTTATTTCAATATACCTTTTACTAGAGCTGGGCACAATAGGATGTGATTATTTTAGGAACATTAAAAATATCTACTATCTTCCTCCCATGCTAGGTAGAATAGTAGTCTGAAGTATTTTGCTTTGTAATTTTCTAAAACGAAGAATTCTGATTTAACCAAACCTCTTCAGAAGGAAGCTGGCTGATATTATCTTACTTCCCTCTTTTCTTTTTGTGGAATTGTTGAGAGAATGCCAGTTGTTGCTACTTGTCATCACAACTTTCTAGTCCATAAAATTGCTTGTTAAAGACAATAAATATTAACCAAAAGACTACTTAAAAACTGACCAGTATGCAGAATTCGAGTGCGTAGGTAATAACACAATAACAATATAAATCTAGGTTTGCATTCGTTACTTAATTGCACGCGCACATGTGCACACACCCACAAATCGTACCTTCTGAAAAACAATTCTCCTTTGTTTGTCTTCATGATATTTATGCAGAAAATTTTTCAAAGATTTTTTTATTTCTCAGATATTAAACCATACAGGCGAATGAACGTCTCTGCTTCTCTTGCAAGGGATTGCCGCAAGAGTCATTGACACGAGGTATTGCCAAAAGTGGGAAAAGTGGGGATTGCAGTATGAAACGCAATGCCAAGGCTGACGATCACGGAGATACTTTAGACTCCAAACAGAAGGCCTGCTTCGTCCCACATGCATGGTATGAAAAGTGTGTAAGGTACCATGTTTGCCTCTGAACTGGGTGAATGGGTCCTGAGGCCAGGCCTCCCAGTGATGGCCTGTATTAAGGGAGCCACACAGGTTTCACAGCTGCACAGCACTGAGCTAAGCATGAGCTCACGTACGGCTGAGTTCTCTCTGGGGGGCACTTTGATTCTGGGTGTCAGAGGGGACCCTTTCAGTATTCCTAATGATGTTTTTGGCTACAAAGCCTGGCGGCATTAAAGAGTCATTGTGAACTCTGACACCAAAGAAATGTAGCCGAAAGAGCTGTAGCAAAAGAATTCGTGCCACTGCTGCCCACTACTCAAAAAGGCAAAGGTATAAGTACACCCAAAAAAAAATAAATTCAAGCTCTGTGAGCAGATTAACAAAGCTGTTTGCTATTATGGACAAAAGCTGCAGGGGAAAAAAATGAAGAGGAAATGGGCTGTATTACTGTGAGTTGGCACAGAAACGAAATACCAGGCTGCAATTTATGTATAGTAATTGTTCACGAAGCATTCTTTGGGTTTTGATAGTGACTCATTGTGTTCATTGTGACCTTTGATGTACAGGATGGGCTGCTAGAAGACAGAGGAAGCAACAGTAAGAATATAAAACTTTATTAACTTAACATTTTGTTGGTTTGTTTGGGTTTTTTTTTTTATTGCTCACTGATAAATAGTATCTCTGGAAAGGACTACCAGAGACATTTACCTTGAGTCCTCATGGTTTTGCCATCTCTCCCAGGCTTTTGCAGTTGAAAAAGCAGTTCTGGTTTAGCTGAAAAATAGCTTTGGTCTTAAAAAGGAAATTTGTTAAACAATTGGTTGCTGATGTTGATTACTGAGTTCTGAAAAATAAGATAACTGATTGAAACACTGCTCTGTTAGTAGCCCAGGTAATGAGCAGTGATAGGCCCTGAACTATACAGGACAGATGGAAAAGTTACCAAGAAGATATTCTTCTGAGTGAATATTTTATGTTTTAAAGAAAATTATGGAAAAAACCTTCCATAGAGTCATCAGAGTTGACACAACAGACTCTTCAGCACCGTTAAGTTCCATTATGTAAATCCACGGTGATGTAAGCCAGACACTGTCAAGTTTGATAGGCCCCAAATTTGACCTAATTAGCCATTTGGTTGTTACTTTTTTCAAAGCTTGTGCAACTCGGCTGGGTTCAGGATATAGATGCTAATTGAACGCGTAACCTACAGGTGTTAAAGAATTCTTACAAAAGAAGGTCTATCCTATTAGGAATGCAAGTCAAGGCTCAGGGTCATCGGCTCGGATAGTGGGGATGGGAATAGAAATCCCATCTACAGCTCTCTTCACATCACCGTTTTATTTCCAGGAGCGAAATTCAAATCCAGAATAAATCAATGCAATCTAATAGATATTTGCCAACTGAAGCCGCTCCAGCTTCAGTCGGTTGAATGGGGAAAGAACATTTCCTTAAGCTTTTAAAAAGCTGAGACTCTATGATGCAAAGCCTGAAGTGGTTTACTCTACCCCCCCAGTAACAAACGTACTCCTGTATAAATCACAGTTGAAATTTTCTCGTGTTCATAGACCCACCGTCCAACATCCAGCCTGCTAATTTGTAGGTGACTGCCGCTGCGTGACTTGCTCCAGGTTTGCCTTTCTCGTTTCCCATCTCTGTCCGTGTGTCCCCAGCCTAAGATCATCTCCTTCACACTCAGGTCCTCTTCCCACCCACTTGACAAGCAGGAATACAATAACCTTCTGTCGTGACTACACCTTGGACCAGATGCCTTAATGTAAACACTCTATCTCTTCTGCTGTTTCCCTGCAATCCCCTAACCAAAATGAAACGAGATAAAAAGAGCTGCACAGCCTCTGAGTTTCCTGGCTTTTATCTTTTTATACCAAAGCCTTTGTGTTAATTTTGCATAGCTATTTTTACATGAGGAATAATATCCTGAATTACTGCTATCACGTGCAGTTAAGAATCCCACCTCACCGTCCTCAAGTCATCTGGCAACCTGATAGTGTTTCCTGCTCCTTCCCTCACATCGGCGCTGCAGAAAGCCTTGCTAAAAGTTTCACATCTGAAAAAGCAGATGATTTGGCAACACCTTCCTATAGATATTTCTTTCTTTTTTTTTTTTTTTAAAGAAATGTGCCTGTCTTTGAGTAAACTTTTCTTTCCAACTGTTCTTTTTTGTCAGCTTGCCAGCTCGACTTCTAGTATTGTTCTGCGGAGATTGCTGTAAGGAAAAATGAAAGAGAAGAGAAAGGTAGACAACTGGGGGAAAGGCAAAAAGGGTTCAGAGGGCATTTAAAGCCTGGGGAGCCTAGCATGGGAAGGGAGATAGGCTTAGGAAACAGGGAATAAAATGGTGGAATGAGAGATAAAACAAGAACATCAAGGATAAGGGATTAGAGAGATAAGGAGTTCAAGAGATGAAATGTGAATAAAGGAAAACAAGAAAAATAAGGATGAAAGGAAAGAAGTGACAGGAGTAAGACATGTAAACAATTAACTAAGAAAATATTCTGTTTATTTTAGTGAAAGAAAATTATAATATCTTTATTATTCTCTGGTTTACTAGTTCAGAGGAATTTTTCAAACTAAGAGCTGACATTTGGGTAGTATTACTGAACAATGATAAATATAAGCCTTCCAGTTGTTGAATTAACCAATTCTGAATTTGCTTAATTAATATGTCATTCAGGCAACTAAAATTTGGGTAAGAAAACAAAGCAATAAAAAAAATATTAACAGCTGCAATACAAAGTGCAGATCTGGAAGAACTCTTCGCAATATTTGCAGTACCATCCATCAGCTCAGCGATAATCACTCCAGCACAGAGGGACCAGCTCGCTGACGCGCTGCTGCAGATTAATACCAGAGCTGAGAAGTGCAAAAATACTTGAAATCTGTGGGTTCAAGTTTCAGCATTGCCCACTGACCAGCAGAAAATTTGCTCAAGATCACAATTTGTCTGTAAAAGTATTTCACAGTAATTTTTTTCCCCATCTGGGTATTTGTAAAGTGTTATCAGGTCTCAGTTTCTTCCTGATTTGCCTGAGCTCTTCACGTAGGTCACATAATGTGGTGGAACCTAGATAATATTGCTTGTTTTCCCTGATTGTCTGAACATAGATCATCAGGAAGCTGAAATTCAGTCAAATTCACACTCAATTTATTTTTTTTTTCCCAGAAAGGCTGCATATACCTACAAGTCTAATAGGTAGCATCAAAAAATCCAAACATTTTTTCATTAGCTTCTGTGCTTGACTCAGATAGGAAGTCACCAAACATCTTGTTAACTAGTTTAGCCGCATCCCTCCCTTTCCAATACCCTTAAACTTGCATAAAATGGTTCATGTCTATAGGGAAAATATTCCTTGAGGTCAGTTACTTGGAGTATAAAACCTAAAGTCTGCATATACAGGAAAATAAATGTTAATGTCCTATAATTTGCTAGTTAACAGAAATCCCTTTTTATATATATATATATATATTTTGGCAAGCAGTCATTATGCCACTGCTGTTCACGTTTTTCTTTCCTTAATGTCCAAGGCCTTTCTTGACTTGACTGACTGCGTGCATCCCTGTATCCCTCCCCAACATGCAACAGAAATGTGGGGCTGTGGAGAGTAACCCTGGAAGCGCCATATAGCATTCCAGGGGTGGGATACACCTTTTACACAAATAGTGTGAGCAAACATAAATTTACATCTCAAGAAGTCGTGAAGTTTAACTTTCTGCATGGGGACCCCTCTTTGTGCTTGTATTACAACCTCCCTTCCCTTTCTTTTATGCAGAAAGACATTTTGGAAGCTCATGCACCTTCTGAAGGTACCCTGAGAAATGGAGCCAGAACAAATGGAGTCATCTTCTGCTCCAGAAAGGGCAGAGCATCAGCAGTCAGTGGTGAAATCATTTTTTTTTCTGTGCACCCTCTTTCTTGATTTCTTTCTGATGGGCTGAGATGCATGTTGAGCTGCAGCGAGTTTCCATCAGAGCACAGGGTGTCCTTTGCCTGCCACAGACACATGCAGCTCCACAGGCTTCTGAGCAGGTCTCAGGCTGTCATGAAGGTTTTTGAAGATACAATCAAGGTATTACGTATCCCTTTTCCTCATATTTGATGGGACGATGCCCCAACAGGATTTCTTCCTCCAGAGCATCCACAGAGAAGAAGGGAAAATGAAGTCTCTAATGAGTGCTGGTCCCAATTCTGGTGCTATCCCATCCTGTTAATTCTGTCAGAGGAAGAGAAGTCTTAAGATTTACATGTTTTGATTCAATACAAAGCATGAGTTAGTCAATGGAAAACTGGATTTGCTTAAAAGCAGAAAAAACACATTAAAACAACCCTAAGACAACCCTTGCATCCAACCCTGTGAACCCAAACCGTGCAGCCTAAAGCACCTAAGGACTGTAGTAAGTAGTCGTGTATTTACAGAAGGACCCAAGCCCTAGGTCCTCTGCTGGAGTATTTGAGGTGTTACTATGAGAAACCACCAGTAACAAACAGCAACTTAAACATCCTAAATTACATTCTGTAAAGTCTCGGCTTGCCAAATGCCTGAATGAAAAAGGATGTGAAAGATGGGCTCTCCTTCATTCTAATTCAACCCAGATTCTGGGATTATCTGTTAAAAATAGGCCGTTTTCTATTCTCTAATAATAATAATTTTCCATAGACAGCTGTTGATGTGCCCATAGGTTCACAATAGCTCTTTTTGCAGTGGATTGTAATAACAATTTCTTCAAATATGTCTTTGAATTCAGAGCTGTACGAGCTATTCACAGTGAACACTTTAATCAGTGAATTTCAGCTTCTATTCTGCCTGTAAATTGTTACAAATGTTACACGCAGACATTTGATATAAATAAACTTTGCCCCACCGGTTTGTTCACAACATGTTTTTGCTGCGGTGTTTCAATAGTCATTATTACCATTGCACAACTGGTCGCCTTGGTTCACCAGTGTTGTTTGTTCTGGGAAAGAAGCAGTAACCAAGAGGAAATCCATGTCCTGGAGCCGTTATGGTCCGATGGATAAGGTGTGCGCAGTTAAGTTAGGAGGAGCGAGATCACAAGACTAAAGAGGTTTTTAGGACTATTTTAATATTTCCTTTCCAGTTCCCTTGACTCAGACCTTGCTTGTAACATCGCTAGGAGAACAAAGAGGCCACTTGAACATTATAGGCTGAGGTCAAATTGAAAATTAATGATCTCTTATCACATTCAGACAAAGCTCCAGCTGCAAAGGGTGGGGTTGGGTGCTTTTCTGGTTTGTTTAATTGCCACTGAATCAGGGCTCTGAACAGGGCTTGCCTAGTCAGAGCTGCAAAAGATGAGCTCACATGCCATTTTCCAAGTCTCTTAGCCATCCCTGTGCCAGAGCCTGGCCTGGCAGTCCTTTACGTGGCTGGTATCTTCGGTGAAAGCAAACGGAGTGCAAGTTTAATATCTTAATGAAACAAATGTCAGGCATTTGTTTTATATGAATAAAACATCTTCAGCATAAACCTCGGTGACAAACAAATTCCAAGAAGGTTGTAAATCAGAATTCAGCTTTCAGTGCGCTAAAATGTGTGTGTGAAAAATTATGCTGAAGAGCCAGCTCTATCTAAACTAAATCGTTTGGCAATGTCCTGTCAGCGCAGGAGAAAATGGATGTAATGTGCACATATGCACAAGGAGTGACTCAGAACGATGTAGAAGTGTTACTGTAGCCGCTCCAAAAGAAATACCTGGAAGTCAGGAAATAAGGCTCCGCAGTTCAGCAGATTTGTCTCAGGGTAGATGTTCTGGTTTCGAAACTCTGATTTTTCCCCAGAGTGCTGTAAAGATGTCTCATGCAAACAAATACAATCTGGATCCACCGATATCTCGGGGACTATTGCATAAACTATAGTTTTATTTGGTATTTATGGGAGAAGAGTTTCAGGAAAAAAACATGACTGCTAGCAGCTCAAGGAGGTTGATATCTGTAGCTCCTGGAGCAAGACCTGTAGCCTAAACACACGCTCATTAATCTATATGTAAGTCCAGGCATTTCCTTAAGTAGTCACGACAGTTTAATTGCCTATGAATATTCATATAAAGGAGTTTTGTTTGTAAGCAGGGCAGCAATCTCAAATACTTCTACCAATCTGTATTCAAGTGGAGAAATCATCTGAAGTCTCCGGTTTCCTGTTTATGAGAGTTTGGGCTGCCCAGACAAAACACGGCAGCAGGAACAATAGCACGGGGCTTGGATGACTCTTACGGTACCTCCAAGGCCGGGTTGTCTTAGCTAAAGGTAACATCACTCCAACTTACTCTCATAGTGTTGGAGCTGGCGACTTCAAAGTGGTCTGGTACGTATTTGTAAAGTCGGTGCTCGAATGCATAATGTAAATGGGACCATAGAATCATAGAATGGCTTGAGTTGGAAGGGACCTTTAAAGGTCACCTAGTCCAACCCCACTGCAGTGAGCAGGGACATCTCCAACCAGATCAGGTTGCTCAGAGCCCCGTCCAACCTGACCTTGAATGTTTCCAGGGATGGGGCAGCTACCACCTCTCTGGGCAACCTGTGCCAGCATCTCACCACCCTCATTGTAAAAAATTCTTCCTTATGTCTAGTCTGAATCTACCCTCCTTTAGCTTAAAATCATCACCCCTTTCCTATCGCTACAGGCCCTACTAAAAAGTCTGTCCCCATCTTTCTTATAAGCCTCCGTTAAGTACTGAAAGGCTTCATCTTTACCCATCCCATTAGCATACTCTATTTTACTCAACATACACAAATTGAAAACACAACCTTAGGCCAGCTACTGTTAGGCTATCTGTCCTTGAGGTGGTTTGCTGGGGTAGCCTACCCTTTGGAAACCTTCCAGAAGGAAAGAATATATTTTCCCAAAGACAGCATTGGGTCCTTGTGTTCATTTGCTGGAAAGAAGTCCAGCTCTGTCAGGTACAGTGATTGAGGTTTCTTGGAAAACTCTGATGAGGAGGCTTGCGATGAGAAGACAGAAAAATGATGGAGGCCCTTGCCAGAATAGCAGATCAGATATAGCTCTCTTGGTCACCATGGTGAAGTGGGAATCCAGCTCAAATAGAGCAACAGACTGTCTCCCGCTAACTAGACCGTGATGCTCCAGTTCATCCTACTGAAGGGCATCTGTGAGACAGCGCTGAGCACCACTCATGAACTATTACGTAGTAGGTCGCAGTGTTGACAAATGTTTTCAATTTTTTTCTAAAGTGCCACTCATATCTGACTTTCCCATGTTCTTCCCTGCTGCTACCCCAACGTAAGCAGTGCGGGGTCGTACAGGAACCACTCTCCCTCTCTCCAAAATGGTATTGCTGGGGATCTGAGGATGACTAATCTCTCCTGTTTACAGTCTGCTAGCTGTTTGAATCCTAACATAATTTAGATGACAGGGTTCAGGAGACTAGAGAATTACATGTTGCCAAGCTACTAAGGAAAATAAAAAAAAAAAGACTTTTCATGAAGCGTTTGGTAATTTCCCCACTGCCTGTACCATCGCAGCCTGTAGTTCTGCTACCCTGCTGTTCCCTCTATGCTTACAAGAAACACCTAACATGTTCACCTTACCCATCTGAGACCTGAGACCAATTTCCAAGATGTCCACGAGAAGACAAAGAAGAGGAAGGAAGCAGAGTTAGTAATTTAACCATGCCCTGGACTGACTAGCCTTTAAACAACTGTGTTGGTATGGGAGGTTTCCTACAGAAATTCCCACTTGGGCATCTAGTCCCTTCTCCATACCTGTAGCATACGTATAGAAAAATATGTAACCCTCCTATATGTGTATATAAAAAAAACCCCACAGCTGTATGTTCACTACCTGCCTTCGTAACTATCCACTCAAATTATCTTTTAAAAAATACTTTTGCAGTTATATACCACTTATTTCAGTCTGCATTTGAGCCCATTAAATAAATCAGAGAAGATAAGATACACAATTCTACAAGTCCTCTTAATCACAAGAAAGATACAGGCATAAAATGGTTGTCTGTCTATAAACTGAAGCTGAAAAAGTTATATCAGAAATGAGGTGTAATTTTTTAACATTGCACATAATTTAGCTGTTAGAGCAATTTAACATTTGGATACTACACATGGGATGTGGGATAATTTTTGTCACTTGAAGTCTTTGAAATTGGAAAACTTCCTAGAAGATATGTTCCAGCTCAACCACAAGTGACTGAGCTGCAGACTCAATAACTCGAAACTGAGGTAGACCGGTAAATGTCTGTGATCTGCCTCAGACAGGATGGTAGGCTGGAGAACCATGATGGTCTTGAAATCTATGAAAACACTTTGTCTTTTCTGCCCGGTATTTCAAAAGGAGCTGTCACGACACAATCAATTAAGATAAGATGAAAAAGGTGCAGCAAATAAAACTGCAGTCAATTAAAGAGTGAAGGTGGAAGATGTATATACCCTGCAGAAGATGAGGTGAATTGTAGCAATTAAACAGAATGGTCCTGATAAATTAAATAATGAATCACCTTCCAAATTTGATAAAAATTCATATTTTAGGTACCACACATGAAGAAAAAGAAGAATTCAAATAGCAGTGGAAGAAGATAAATACCCATTTTGAAAATATATTCAGCCAAATAGCTGTCGTAGTAACCTTTGCAAATAAAAGTGTTTAAGAAGATCTTTACTGAAGAATACGACATTAAGTGGTATATTTTTTTCAGAAACCTAGCACTATTACTCATCTTAAACTGGAAAGATTTGACCAGAATGGGAAAATTCCACTGTGCCAGCCTAGCAGGTATGAGGGAAAGAAAGCTTTCAAAGCAAAACCCATGGCGGTTTTCAACGTTGTGCCCTTTTGGGGCTCCTTGCTATGAGTTTTACCTTATGGCAGTTATTTGGTACCAGCCAGTGGATTAGCAGGTGATCTTTTGAGTCATTTCTGGAAAAAATTACATGTGACTGTTTTTTGAGTTGTTAGTGGAACAAGATCTTTCCTAGATTATGCTCGTCTTTTGATATTTTTTTTGCATGATAAACTAGAGAGTGTTTCGTAAATGATTACATTATTAGCACAGAATATGTTACCGAGTAATGTGGAAGCATGGTCCCATCAATTTGCAGAATATGTAGAGGGGATACAGTCCATTTGAGTTGAAAAGCAACTTTAGCTACACTGTCATGTTTAAAAGCTAAACCGAGCCTCTTCTTGTCTCCATCTGTGCATGGGAACGAAAAGGCAGAAAAATCTGCCTCTCTCTAGCTAACTAATCCAACTGCTGTCTAGTGGTATTGTCTTAGTAAATGGAAAACTTGTTGCAGTAGGAATCAGCAAGATGCTGACTGCGACGGTTTGGGCTAATTTCCCATAACCGCTCTGACAGGTACTGTTGGAAGCAGATGTGGGCGGGTTCTGATAACAAGAGATGCTTCTGAAATTAATAAACATCACTTAACCTAGATACTCAAAGCTGAGAAAAGCCAACCATTTTCCCTTAGCACCCTTCTGTGGCAATAAGGAAATTTTGCAAAACCTGAGTTTACGTCTAAAACAAGGAAAACTGTTAAGGGGAAAGGAAAATAATGTTTATCATGGAAAACACCACGGTAAGACATTTACAGATAGGAAAGAAATACCTGCATTCACAGTGTCGTGTTTCAGTTACATCCAACGCAGGAGTATCCTCTCTGCATGCTGGTCCCGCTCTCCCCATCCCTTTTTGGCCTGTGCACTGCCGTATTGCTTGTTGTCAAAATTACTGCAGTTTCAGGAATATATTAATGAGATCCATCTTCTGTTGCTGAGAGAAAATTCTGATAAGTTCGGTAAGATGACTGGCAATTACTTCCATACTATTTTTTTCCCTATCTCTGGTCTTAATACTGATATTGCATCTTTACTTTTAACTGTAGTATGAAATCTAGGCCTTTAGCTGATGACAAGGCTAGAGCTTCTCTAGTACCTGGCCTCTCATCCTATACTACTTGGTTTTACCAGAGTTCATTTTGTCCTATTTTATGCTGTGGCACAAAGATTTTATATGCCATAGAAGACTCCTGAGCAATGGCTATCATTTTAGCATAAGGTACAGTTTCTTTTTCTCTTCTTTGTACTCTGCCAGAAGAGGCAAACGTTGATGATTGCAACTTCTCCCAGTGAATTTTCACTATGGTTTTATTACACTTTGGGCAGTTGATAAAAATAACCACATTTCACTGCTTCTGTAACCTGAACTGCAGAAAATCTTAATGTTAACCATCATCACACCGGGATAATGGGCAATTAGTTTTCAAGTATGGTCTGACTCATTCTCTTTCTTATGATCTCCATTAAACTATGGCAGAGAAATCCTTCCCAGATCTTCAGTGCTGTTACTGGCTTATTTAAGACTTCTCTTCCTTGTGCATAAAATCCTGTGTATTCTAGTATGTGTGAGTTAAGATTTGTCATTTTAAAAGGATTTCTTGCTTTAAACTTACATTTTCTTGAAACCTGTCCTCATATTTAGTTCATCATCGGCTGTAAAAAAAGCAGCCAGGTTGGAAGGAAATTACTATAGAAGTTAGAAGTAATTAAAACTCAGAGTTGGCTGGACACTTCTGAAAAGTGCAGATGACTACCTGTGTCCACATATGCAGTGCATTTGTCTAAGTTACTGGTCTGTGAAAAGCAAGGAATGGAACGAAAGCTACTCTTGCTGCCATAACTACAGCAGATGCTGCTTGAAGCCTGCTATAATACAGAAATATGCTCTCATGCTTTTACAGCAGCCTTGTCAGCCCTTTTTGTCCCACGTCTTGTGCCCTTGATTTCAGACCTCTGACCTTGAATTTCCTCTGGCATCCTATAACAAATAAATAAGTAGATGAGTAGGTGATCGTGTGGGACTCCAAGTTATTTACAGAAAAGATACTAGAGAAGACACTGTTCAGAGATGCTCCACAGTTGGCAGTTTAAAATTCTCTATTTCTCTCTGATTTTAATTAATAGGCTTGTATTTAAGATGAAATGTTTTCAATTTGTGCACAGTGTAGAGAATGTCACACTACAAGATCGGTTATATACATAGCAATATAATTATCATTCTCTGCTGACAAATGTACCGTGATATTGATAAAAAAGCAATAACTTCAATGTACATGTCAAAATCAGCCCCGATAGCTTATTACAGATTGTTAAATGAACATAAATATCTAATGTTCAGCCTGTAGTGTTCATTCGTACCATGGCAGATGAAGGTATAGGTTGAAGAATTAATTTAAAACACAATACCACTCATATTCACTGAGTCTAAGCTCTATCTGCAAGCATTCGTGAAAGTATGGGGGCTGGTTCCCCACCCCAGGGCCAAGCTGCAGAGAACTGATGACGTTCAGCTAGTTAAACCTCTTTAAGTGTCCCTGAGATCTTCTGGTTCCGGCCACAATCCCCCAGCTTATCCATAATCACCTTTCCATGTTTCCAAGACGAGAGCATGGCTCTGCAGGCTGCCTGGCTTGCTGCTGTCCCCCTCCCAGCTCCCTCCCGCATCGAGCCATGGCGAGAGCGGAGCGATGGTGCGGCAAAGTGGGTGGTAGGCTGGTCAGTCTGAGTCTTTTATGAAAAAGTCTCTATCACATGAACACATTCGCTGATTATTATGTATTTTCTAAAGGAAAGGGAAATGGGGGGCATAGCCTCCGATAGATCCCATTTCCTCCTTCGTTCATCAGCTTTCTTACCCGTATTTAGAAACATAAGGAAGCAAGTTATGAATAACCTGTTTTGGAGATGTCTTAGGTTAAAATGAACCCATGTCTACGGTTGTGGAGTGGGTGAGGATGTTGAAAGGCACCGGGCTGAAGTACTGGCATGGGCGGCAACAAGCACGAGAACCTGCCCAGCCTTGCCTGTGTGCTGCACCGAAGGCTCGGGCATCCCGTCGGGCATCGACACCGCAGCACCCAGCGGGCTGCGAGGAGGCCAGGTGGAGTCAACCGCTTCTCCTCTTCTTTCTCACGAGGACATGATCGCAACGGCCCCTGTGTGAAGACCTGTGCGGCAGAAGGGGGTTTCCCAGCCACGTCAGCAGAAGAGAGGCTAACGCTTTTGGTGTACTTCCAAGCGGCTTCTGCCTCTGCTTTGTGGAGATGAAATGAAAGGTATATTCAGTGATGGCAGCAGTGTGATTTACTTCAGTGCTGAGTGGTTTTTTTGGAGGTCATCAGCTGCACGATCTCTTCACATAGTGCTTTCAACTGATTACCACTTTTTAGCATGTTCCTGTTGGTACTTTTAACTTTCTTTACATTTTCTGCCCTTTCTGCTGCGTTTTTCCAATGAAAAATATCCACTGCAAAGAGTTTGCTCATTTGCTGTTGCTACGGGCCCAATAGCATCAGTACCAGCATCAACGTCCTTAGAGGGACATGGACGAACCTCATCCAGGTTCCTCTGAGGGGGGGAAAATTGCCACCTTTTTATTCAGATGTGGCAGAGGAACATCTAAGAGATAAGTATTTCATCTTCAATAACCCTTTATTGATTTCGGCTGACTTGAAAAATGAAGTCCCTATACAGAAGAAATTTGTTTCACTGATAAATATTTTCCTATGTAACAGTACAAGTCCAAGTTCTCAAAAAAAATGGATTTCATTGCGAAAGGAAAAGTTAGCTTGCACCAACATAGTCACCCTCCTTTGCGATCCCACAAAGCAGGAAGGTTGGATTACACCTGTTCAACGGTGAAAGTCCACCAAAAATGTGGCATCTGTGATCTGACCTGCAGGGAGTGGAAGCTACTGTGCCACATTAAAGCTGAGATATAAACCCAAGGACTTGGCTATCTATAAATGGTAAACTACTGCGGCATTTTTTAAGAGCAGTTGTATGCAACATTGTCATCTATTTCACATTTTAAAAACAGCAACTACACCCTAGTCGCTTACATTTTTCCTCCTCACTCAGTTTTACCTTGCCTCATTTCTTTTATTGCATTCTAATACCATATAGTATTAAATGATGATATTTGTCCTACTGCAGTTAAAAGCAAAGCTGTCACCACGTGCCACAGAGCACTTTAACAGTTTCCATGTTTCACTTTAGAGGCTTTTTAGTAAAATGGCTCCTTTTAAGCATTGACTGGACACACACGTAAAGCACTTTGGGCTGCAATCCCACACATCTCCTATTATGACTCAGCTGCCCTGTATTTGCCACCTTTATTTTGTCAGATAAAAGAAAAAAATCATCATAGTGCAGACCAACTCACTGCTAATTGTAGTCTCTGAAGAAAATTAAGAAGCTATAATACACCGTTACAGTCTCTACAATTTGTATTAGGCACCCGGATAAGTTTCCCTAATTAATAGTTCCTTTAGTGTCCAGATTAAAAATAGATATTAAGAGCTCTGGGTAGATGATACAGCAGTATGAAATAGCATCACACCTGTCTCCATGTTGCAGCTTCCCAAGTGCAAGTAGGAGTCAAAATTTCCCTCCTCATTAAATAAAAACACTGATAGATAGTACATCACTTGGCATCTCCAAAGTGATATACCCAAGACATACCATCTGCTACGAAGTTGCAAAAACATAGCCTGAGAAAAGTGGGACATCAAGGTGGAGCCTAATTTTCTTTAGTCAGTTTTCTGTCTATCCTGGACTTGAGTGTGGATGGTGCAGGCACGGCTTATGATGCCTGTAACTGTAATGGCAGAGAAAAACATGACTGGGAATGCAGTCATGGAGGAATAAGGAAATTTCAGTTCACTGCTTCCAAGACAGACACATTTTTAGTAACCGGGAAGATATTACTTTTGAGGGTAGCAGGAATCACAGCTTAGGGTTCCCCTGTCCTGGTGAGTGCTCTCAACACTGAATTACAAAGCCATATTTCCTTTTGCTTTTTCTTGCCTTCATCCCAGGGACTTTTTGCAGCGTTACAAAGTGCACAGAGTCTGACTTGGAGCTCAGCTTCTGTTCTGAGGGCTGAGGGCACTTGCTGAAGGTGCGAGATTGAAGCTTTAGACTAAGGTGACCATAAATCCCAGATGTCCTACTTGCTGGAGAAGGAGGACGGAGAGAGCACCACAGAAATGAGCAGGTACCACCCTTCCTTTCTGTGCATCACTAGATTCAGACCTGGGTGTCAGGCTGAGAAACAGCCTGAGAAATCAGAGCGAATAAAAAAAGATGACTTTCCAGCTGCATTTGCTATGGCATTTTTTAGGCACCCTCCTTCAGCATACTGAGCGCTGTGAGTCTCAGTCAGGTCCCTGAGAGCTGGAGACAGAAATATGGGAACATTCCCATCTGCTCACAGCCAGCCTGAGTCTTTCAGACATCCAGCAGTCCAGCTGGAGACACTGCTCTGCCTAGGTTGCCAAACAAATAGACAATTGGATAAAATCTGGGGGCAGAAAAAGTGGCTCCGTTTGAAGTAACAAGGTCATCCGAGTTCAGCGACATGATTTCCAGCTCATGAGCCAGGGATGCAGCAGCGGGTCTGGCAGCACCAGCCACCACCACACAGCTCCAGGCAGTGCTACCTGCATCGCTCCTGAAGGCCACCCATCTTCCTTCCTATATAGTTATTCAAATAAAAGAGCTCTGGCATAACCTTCATACCTCTCCACTTTAGCCGGCAGTTATAGCATAGCTATATTACAGAATGGATAGTCATCTGGAGTCTTCAGAAATTAAAGAGAATCCCAGTCCTTTCCATTTCAAAATCCTGCAAGCAAAAAAAGCCTCCACAGCTTACAGCATCCTAGTCCTCGAAGCCACCACTTGGTAAGCCTGCAAAGCACACGCTGTTATCCAAAGACTGACTCTGAGTATGATCTTCACAGAAGAAACATCTCCGCTCTGTCCCCAACTCCAGCCTCCACAGCTCTTCTTAGCTCCTCCATCAACACCCAGGGTGTCCCCCCATGCTCCAACTGGCGTAGCACCACGGAGATGGGGTGCTTTCCTGGAAGGCTGCCTGAGCCGAGACCTTCCCCTAGCACTGCAGGAGCTGGTAGGAAGCATGCAATTGCTACACCTTCTTTCTGCATGTCTCAGCTGGGTTTTCTGAACTCTTTCCATGCACGAACATAGCAAATGCACTGCTTTCTCCTCCTTGCTTTTCTGCAGGCCTAAGGCAAAGGCTGCTGTGGAGACCACCTGGGTTAAATTAGCACAATTAAACGGTGTTAAGCAGCTCTAGGAAATGCAATGCTGTTTTCTGCATTACTGAAGGCATGGTACGTGGCTGTCAAATTACTGTCCGGGAGCAGGAGAATGACCCGTGGGAGGAGTGCGGAGCCGAAACCCTCGCCCATGTGCTGCCGCTGTGTGTAAAGCTCCGTCTCCTCATCTAAAGCAAATGCCCATTAATGTGCTGTCCCTTTTCACCTTACACATTTCTTAATTAAGGAACAGGTATGCAGGGGAGCTTTTCACCTGCCTGCCTCCAGGACGTGGCGTTGATCTCTAGCAGCTGAACCCAGGGAATTTCTGCTGCTTGCTACGCAAGGATGGGTAGGATCAGGGTCATCATGTGGTGGATAAAGGCTTGCCAGTGCTGGTCACTGTTTCCTAATTATACGAGAAGTGGCTTTTTAATATTGGCATCCTTTCTCTGCAAATAGAAGCATTTGAAGGGGTCGGGTGTAAGTGCACGTAGCACCGAAGGGAAACTACACAGCAGGGTTGAACTCCTCCTTCCCCATCCTGAGGTCTCAGGGGCACGTGGCCATGTGAGATGGGAAGCTATTGAATTGGTCCTCTTGGGCCTTCCTCTCTTATCTTTGAGGGTGAATAAATGAATCATGAAGCACAGCATTTAAGCTCAGCAGTAGCCAGTATTCCATGTTTTCAACACAGGGAGAAGATAGGAACACTTAGTACAGCTCCATTTCTAGTATCTGCGAAGTCAGAGGAGAAACAGAGCGCAAGAAAACATGCAGGCATCATTAGTGGAGAAAAATAAGTGTGCTTTTTCCATTTTACTAACCCAGAATGCATAGGTGGTGATTTTTTTTTAAGCCTGACTATCCCTTTAAGAAAGGTTAGAAACACCCTTCAGAGACTGGTAATGAAATAACATTATTTATCAGTATTAAATATAGATAAACAAAAATGAGAAACAGACTTAATTGAAACCCTCTGTGATATCTGGCTAATCAGTTTTCATTTCCAGGAGGCTTTAACTTATGGTATTTAATTTATTATTTATCTGTTCTATTTTGATTTTGTTTTTCAGCCCCAGTGCTGGGCTTTGGGCTCTTTAGAAACACTTGGTGAGAGGTTGGGAGATATCGCCCCGACTTCAACTGGGCCAATACTTCACCCATATTTGAATCTCACTAAGGCTTCGATAAGCTTAATGATCATAAAAGGGTTCTCCTAACTTCACTAGTGACACTAATCTTGAATCCAGGCACATTACGGTATATTTCCTGACCACCAAAGTGCTTTTCATTTTGGACCCGGTTTTACCTCCATCCCATGCAAACATGTTGCCATTTCACTTTATTGCTTTAATTTATAGGCATCAAAGTTGCTGAATCAGGAAACTGAGGTTATAGCTGTTGAAGAAACAAATCCCACATTGTGACAAACTGCTTTTTTGACAGATTTTCTTGTGTTCCTCATTCTGAGTCATTGTCACACATTTTAAAGGCCAGAGTTACATACGAAGCTCTTGATGGTGAGAGCTGTGCCCTTTCTTGTGGTTTCTGCAGGCAGACGATTGCCGTCCTGTGTCTCTACTGGTTGCCTCTAGCTAATGATGCTTAATTCTCATCGCAGTACTTCCTGTGGCACTGGAGCGTGTGACAGCGCCTACCAGGACTGGAAGTGAAGTGGTTAAATTTGACTATGTTAATTGGATTCTAATTAGCCCGACAATGCTACTCATCTCTGCTGAAGGGTGGCTCACTGGGATTCCACCACTTTATGGGGAGGAATGGGAGAATTTGAGGGAAGAAGTAAAATTGAAGAATCAGGCAAAAAAACAGATTAAAATTGGGTATAATAGATAAACTTTTTGTGTTTAGCTGTGGTAGTAATTGGCCGGGTACTTCCTCAAAAGTCAAAACTTAAAAACATCTGTGACATTCAGGGTGGTGGCCAGGGAAAGCAGAGCATCGTCATCTCTTTAGAAGCAAGATGCACTACTGGACCTGTCCATTTAGGCAAGTATTTTCTGGCCCTCAAAAACATAATCTGCAATTGTATGCACAAATTTATCCTCACAATATACCTTTGAGGTAAGGAAGTCAGCTGATCCCCATTTTGCAGGCTGAGGGGACTGAAGCCCAGGGTGATTAAACAATTTGTCCAAAGTCACATTGGAAAATCCTAGCAGATGCAGAGAGGAGCCACAGGTCCACATTGCTCCTCTCCAGCTTGACACAGGAACCTTACAATACTTAAGGAATTATTAAAATGTTAAATGAGTTGAAATGAAAGGCTGTGTCCAGAGCTGGAGTCATCATTTGGATTATTCACTCAGTTCTTTGAAAAATACACAAATGCGGCAGTATTATGAATGCAATTACAGCCAATGGAGAATTCTCAAATGAAGGGCAAATCAAAAGGAAACCATCTATGTTTTATATTTCTGTGGTCTCTTCCATCTCAACAGTGACAGAGAGCATGGCTGCGCATACATATCTGAAACATATGTTGATTTTTGTGCTTGTCAGCTAGTTAGGCTCTGGGGGAATTCTCCCACAGCGGTCACACTGAGATAGAGCAAGAAAGAGGGCGAACAGCTCGTGGGCTTTAAGATCTTCTTCTGTTCCTCCTCAAGATGTGAGCAGGAGTGCCTGCCCTTGTCCTCTTCCACCCACCCTCGTCCTCCTTTCACGCCCGGAGTTTCCCTCCTTTTCCTCACCGAGAGCGCTTAGGAGCATATTGTTCAGGATGGAGGGAGATGGGCACAGATGTGACCACCTGCTGCATACGCCTTTCTTCTCATGGGCTTTTAAAAAAGCACTTCATATTTTAAAAAGGCAGAGGAAGAGACAGTGGCCTTTGGTGTCGCTCAGCACTGACACAGCTGGAGCTGGCCGGGGGTGGCGGGGTGTTATTTTTTACAGGTTGGCAACCAGACGCTTGTTGCAATGATATACTTTTTTTTCCAGAGATCGCCTGAGTGTAGATGTGCCAACACGGGTTCCGGTTTTACCACAGCTAATTCTCTTATTTCAAAGAGAGGAAATATCCTCGGACAAATCTGCTTTGTCAAGGTTGAAAACGTTCCACACCACAGATGGTGACCATAAGGTGCAAGTGAGTTTTCAGCTGAACCGGTGACACCCTACCCATTTGCTTCACTGCTGAAGATTTTAAAACTAGTTTTTGTTATGAGAAGCTGAGCGAGATACTTCTCTCCAAATGTCTCTTCCTCCTGTTAGCTCCTCACTTCCATATTCATGGCACTCCTGCTGCTACTAGCACTACCATGCGTAGCACCTACTGCAAATTGTCCAGTTCCTGTTGTTAGGATGGCAGTTCCCTTTGGTTTTTGAAAAATTCATTAAACGAAGTGGTGGAAGGGGCAGCAGAGTCCTGTTATGGTCCAGCACCCTATTGTAGGAGATTTTTTTCCCAGGTGTGCTCCCGCGTGATGGCTTGCTGAGGTTGTAACTAGATGGGCACCTCTACTTTTATGCAAAAGCAACTGGTTGCATTTAGATGATCTGCTGTGTTGCAGCACAAAAAAATTCTGCATGCAGGGATATTGTTGTGGGGAGTTTCCCAGCAATGGTTTGGGGATTTTCAGGCCCTTCTAACACGGTGTGAGATTTTTCTTGTGGACTGAACAGAGCCTTGACGGGAGTGACGATGGCAGCTTACAATAATTGGTACAGTGCTCTGCCGATTCCTCTTAACTGAAGGGTTTTATGTTAATATGAGAGAACCCACCTGTGGTTGGCGGCCTCAGTAGCTGTATCTAATTTTTCACTTTTGTAAATTCCCCAATTTCATTGTGATGCCTCTGTTACTATTTTGCGGTGCAGTCATCGGTCCTCACTTCTCTTTTCTCCCTGACTAATTCCTCCCACGAAGAAAAATAAAGTTTAAGGCAGGGGGTATAAATGTTGGCTTGCTCCAGATACAACAACAAAAACACAACTCTAAAAGGAAACCTGATTCTGTCTCTGGGAAACTAAAACAAAAAGTAAAAGTGAGTGGCTAGCTCTTCCCTCCCCGAGAAGCGCGCCTTCCTTTTCCTTGCGTTTCTTTAACTAAATTTAAATATTTTAGAACTTGAAATAAATTACTGATAATAAAATTCAACAGTGTAATACTTCTTTGAATATTTTAAATCAGATATAAATTGTTCAATGAAGTTGATCTAGTCTTAGCATACTTTTAAAGAGATTTAATAGTGCATGATTTAAATGTATGATACCATTCTGGTATATTGTATGGCATATTACATAGATTTAAATAGTCCCGGTTGGGATGAAGGTTTCATAGCTCAGTGTCTCTGTACTTTGACAGATACATCTGCTGGTCCAGCAATAGTTTCTGTATGCAGTGTCTGATGTTCCTAACGTGAAGGAAGCTTTATTTCTATATAGCGATTGTTAGTTGGCATAGTAGTGCATATTAAGCACGTTCTTCCAACATATATTTATGACCATTTTGAAGATACTTTTACATGGGGGAAGAATTAAATCTATATCCAATATATGTTACTAAAAACAATGTTAGTGCCATCTTTTGGGCAAGATTTTAAAGCACATAAGTCAAGAAATTTGATGGTCTAATTCTACAGTAACCATTCTTGAGACCATTTGTACAGCTCGTGTTTTCCAAGTGAATATGCTTAAGACAAATGAAAAAGCTTTATGCCACTTCTGCAGTGATGTTATTTAGGGTTGCAGAGCAGTCAGACAGTATTGAAAAGTAGGACTTTTTAATAGTGTGTAGTGGTGTCACTACTTCCAACTTCTGACTCATCAGTAACTATTGCATATTTCTCAAGTGGAGGATTTTTTCCAGTAACTCGATGTTCTGAATGAGTTTATAGTGAAAGGCTGAGCCAATGTTAACTCTGAGTAAAACAACAGCTTTGATATAGCATCTATGTTCATTCAGTTTTTCTCTTTCCTTCACATATTCTTCAGCTCATCAAAAACTTATTCCTCTAGACTATTGGTTCTGTCGAATACTGAACAGACTACACATCCCAAATAAAGATATTTTAGCTGTAAAATAGAGCTATTTCATTGGTTGATGAGATGAAAAATTGGGGGTATCCTATAATTTCCAGAGTTGGTCTTAGACAATGGGCCATCTTAGGAAAAAACAGGATTGGTCCACTAAAACCAGAACTGATGCTTATCTATTACATCAGTCTATTATTGTCTAAAACTTACACCATAGGCTTAATACCAACGCACAGAACTTGTTTATTCTGGGTGTAAGAACAAGAAGTGAATTTTCAGTTAAGGTTCAGTTAAGATCTTATAGCTGTTTTGGATTTCATTTTATTGGCTTCAACTAATGTACATATATTTTTACGTCTATGTAGCTCAGGAGTCAAACAAACAGCTCAGTCTGTTTATTTAAGAGATTGCATCATCACACATCTGACAAATGCGCTCGCTGCATTTACAGCATCGTCGCACTGAGTGCATTTATTTGAACTTTCTACCATGTACATGGGATCACACATTCAGATAAACACAGCTGTGTTTATTTCAGGCTGCACAACTCCAGATTGTAGATGTATGTCTGGAGCCAGTGGACTGCACATGCACTGTACAAGATTTTCAAACTCTTATAGCTTCGTTATTTGTCAACCAAATGTCCAAAATACATCGAAGGCTCTTACCTCATTTAGAGCTGGGTAAAGATATAAAAGGAGACCGTTCCATTATGTGCTTCAAAATAGTGTAATATTTGCTGAATACTTTATTGGGTAAAACTATTTAACCATCTTTGTTAAGAATTAATATCCATACTCCCATTTGGCTGGACACGTACACATGAATGTCTTCATTTGTGTCTTACTTGGACTTACAAACCGCTCCACTGACTTCAGTGTTGGCACCCTACGATTATGGTGGGTTGTTCACCAAGGCTCTGGTTTTGCTTTTACTATTCAGGCAAGTAACATGGCTCGTGTGAATTGAAGTCAGTTGTTTAATGACTTTACTGTTTGCAGATTTGGGCCTAAAGATGTTTCTTTATTTGCAATATGAATGAGCAAACCTATTCTTAACAGGGAAAGAAAAGCACAGC